>NW_006263836.1:281230-305218 GCF_000469605.1 Apis dorsata | reverse complement strand
AAAAAAAAAAAAAGAAACTCACGGATGTTATTTAGAATAAAGGAAAATTGTTTAGCACGACACCTTGGTCTAACGAGGAAACCTAATCCAACATCTCGAGAGGGTCCAAGTTATGTTTAGGGTCCAAGCGTATGCAAATAGGTGGATACCGAGAACGGCCGAGAGTGCAAATAAGTGGCAAACGGAAGATAAGCCCGAATCCCTGTAATCGATTGGAAGAAACTCGCTCCCGGTTTAATTTATCAATTATTACCCTCGGTGAGAGAGAAAGGGTGCAGGATCGCGGGAACCGAACTATAAAAATAACGACGACACGTAGCGAAACACGCATGGCGGGAACCATCAACGAGGGTGGCTTTTAATCGAGCGAATAATACAATGTTTGCTCTGCGAAAAAATAACCACGGTTCAATTTCTTAATCGCGCTTTCGACGAAAGAAAACGAGATGACATTCAGTAACGACAATCAGACAAATATTCGTACGAACGGATATAGGTGCGAACAGATGTTGCCTGGTTCACAAATTTGATTCGAACTGAAATCGATGTTATTTTCGATGCGATTTTAATCTTAAGTTCTTTGAATAAGAATAAGATAAGAATAAGAGATTGTTACGATTCAAGTATATAATGAAATCTTAATAATCCATCGATAAGATATAATTTTAAAGATATAATTTAACGATGATGAAATACGATGCATGATCATTTTATATTTTTTCTTCCCAATTTATGTGTCATTTAAAAATATTATCTCTTCTTTTGTGCGAATACGTACATCTAAAATTGACATAAATATTAAATTTATTATTATTATTAATCTAGTAGATAAATTTCCTATTTATATTTCGATTCGAAAAATATAATGAGATTTATAAAATATTAAGACTTTCATTTATTTATCTTTATTCGTTTGATAATACTAATATTTTCATTTCTTTCGTAATCTTGATTTTTTCTTTTCTTTTTTTTTTTACAATATATCTTAAAATAAATCATTATAAATATCGCTATGTTATATGTGTACTAAATATATGTACGTATAAATTATCAAAAATGAATTTTTATTATAATGAAATGATGAATTTTTTATTATAATGAAAACAAATTAATAAAAATAATGAATTTAAATTTTTTTAAATGAGTTTCTAAATTTAAATGAGTTACATATTCGTATGTTAATGTAAACGATCAAAATTAAAAATTGTATTTTAAATATTAGATCAATAGAAAGGGTAATTTATATCGAAATTATTAAAATGGAAATAACATCAATTATTAAGAATTTCGGATCTTCTAGAATTTCTAAATTGGTAATACGAAATTTTTTATTTGAAAATTATTCAAAGCATCGATTCAGCTTGAAAAATTTATTCGAAATTTATCCATAAACAATTCTATCCAATTCCACATGTTTCATTAAACTGTACACTGATCGAGCTTGTTTAGAGATTCGTGAGTGTTCGGTAAAAATCGGACGATACCGTGCTTAGACGGCTACGAAAAACCGGCTACGACTACTCTCCCCTTTCGTCTTAGAACCAGCTTATTTCGCCCAATGCGAAAGGGACGCGAATCTTTCCTATCAAATTTCGCCATATTATATATATTCGGCTTTGCTTCACGTGCATCGAAATGATAAAAATTCAACGTTTTTTTTTCTCGATCAAGAAAGACGCGAGTGATAAATATTTTTAGAGAAATATTTTATTTATACGGAATTGTGAATCCACCTAACAATCCAAAGATATGTGTAAAATCGGGCAATAAAACTGTTGATATAAAATAGTTGTTCGAAACAAGGAAATGGATGTGTTCTTAAAAACATTCGAGAGATGATCGTGAAAGGGGTCGTTGAACTTTAAAACGTGACCATTGTTGTACGAGCTCTAGCCCCGGTCTTTCGATAGCAAAGCAGACGAAGAATTCGGATATTGAGGTAAGTATGAAGAGGGAGGGAGGGGAGGAGTCGAGAACAAGAGAAAGAAGAAAAGAAAAAACGGATGGGAAGCGGAGTGAAGGAAAGAAGAAGAAAAAAAAATAAAATTGAGAGGTGGGAATAGCTAGTGAAGAAAGCTATTTGTACGAGTCACCGAATATAAATACCAAAGTCGGATTGAATAGTGAGCAGTAGAAGAGTCGATAGTGCATCGAGTCGATTCATATTTTGACTCGTGCGCTGAAATTATATTTTTCTTTCCAATACATCTTATTCGCTTCCTCCATTTAGAATTTCTCTTCTCGCCCATAGATATTATTCCGTAAAAGATATCGTTCGTATAATTTAAAGATTATTTCTTGAATCGTTTATTAGAAATTTAGAATCATATTATCTCAGAAATTCATATCTGCAGCGAAATAAAAATCAAGATGTTCTCGGATGTCGAGGAATACGTGAAAGCCAGCACGATACAATACCGTGACGCAGCCGACATTATCGAGGAATTCGCGCAAGAGATGTCCGAGATGAAAGGGAAATGCTTGGACATAGGTTGCGGACCTGGAATAGTTACCAAAGAACTGATCTTACCAAACTTGTCACCGGAAGCTAAACTAGTCGGTAAGGGAAGTTAAGAAAAGAACGATCGAAAAATCGAAATATCATTCGTTAATATGTTTTGTTAGGGATGGATATATCGAAACCGATGATCGAATATGCGAAAAAGATGTATCACGACGACGAACGCTTATCATTCCAGTTGCTGGACATCGAGACCATGGATTTGCCCAAAGACACATTCGATCAATTTAACAACGTATTGTCCTTTTATTGCCTTCACTGGTGTCAAAACTTTCGGTATTCTTCTACGATTTCATCTTCCTCTACTTTAATTTAATTTCTCTTTATTTAATTTTATCGAATGGTGGAATTTAATAATGTCTCACAACGATCGAATTCATCAGGAAAGCATTCGACAATATTTACAAATTGCTGCGGCCAGGAGGAAAAGGATTGTTTATGTTACTTTCGTGGAACGACGGTTTCGACGTCTACAAAAAATTGTACGCGAATCCTCGATATAGACCATATATGCAGGTAATACGTTTAATATAAAATACAATCGATCGTGTCGTCGGTAATAGATCGATTTTCAATTAATCACACTTGAATCGGTCTTGTCAAAGGACACAGAACGTTACATACCTGTTTTCCATGAATGTAAAGATCGCCGGATAAATCTAAGAAAAATACTGGAAACCACAGGTTTCGAGATTCTGCATTGCAGCGAAAGAGAAAAGACCTATGTTTTCAAGAATTCCGAGATCATGAAAAGTAATTCATATATAATATGTATATTTATATAATTTAAAAAAAAAAAAATTGAACAACCTAATCTAAGATTAACGACGAGACAGGAATATTGAAGATTGAAATTATTATTGCAGATCATATAATTGCTATTACTCCCTTCATATCACGGATTCCCAATACTCTTAAGAAGGAGTTCGAGGATGAAATAACGCGCGAAGTAGTGAACATGAAAATTCAATTTTTGAACAAGAACGAGAACGGTGAACAAGAATACAATATATTGGACAGATATCAGATTTTTGTAACGTATATAAGAAAGCCTGTATGTTGAAAAATTCATTCAACACGTGTTATTCTCAGTCACGTCTCATAAAAATGGAATAGAATAAATATATTATCATATTGATTGTCATCAATGAAATATGTTAATTCTTTTATCAATGAAACATGTTAATTCTTTTATAACTTCATTTTTTTAATGTAAAACATGTTAATTCTCTTGTAACTTCATTTTTTTTTTTTGTAATGATCATGTAAATTTGTCATTAAACAGACAGGGAAACACTTGAAAAGGAAAATAAAATAATTGAATAATGGAGTATCATGTCATCATTTCTACAACACTAAACTTTATTTATTGTACGCTATATCTTTGATTTTACAATACGGTACAGCCATTTATAGAATATCGTTAAAACTCATATATATATATATATATGTGTATGTATATATATATATCGTCGTACGGGTACAAGTGGGTTTTTTATTATTTTTGTTTTTTTTTTTTCTTCTTTTACTGTGTGCTTACGATATCCATAGAAGGAGTAACAATTTTTACTAATGCTTCTTTCTAAAAAATACACCCAAGTTTATAAATCGGTTGAGAAACCGTCGACATCGACGCGTTTCGGTACATTACACGTTTCCTCGAGTTCCGACGAAACTTTCATCACTTTGTGCTTCCGCGATTGGCGAAAATTCGCGTGTATATATTTATACTCGTTTCTCCCGAGAAGAACGGTACCGAAACTCTAAATGGAAGCGACTCGAGATAGTAATACGTTTCGCGATTACTCTTCCCTTCAACTTTCCCCATATCACATCCCACGAAACTGACTGTCACGGATCACGCACAAAGTTTCAACGTGCAGCTTGCCTACCACGTTGTTCCTATATCGCATATACTATCTAAAACATGGACTTATTATTCAAGCGAGAAACAATGTAAATGCGTCGAAATCGAAAAATATCCCGAAATATAGGAAAACAGTCCGAAGGGGGAACGTTAATCGGTAAACTCGCGGCGATGATGGCGCGCGCGACTCGACAGAAAGGTTGAAACGTATATACGTACGTGTGTAAAAAACGGCTCAAAAAATTCTTATCGTTACGGAAGATCTGCGCGAATTTTCACCCCCCGACGACGTGGTCGATCGACGCGTGAACAACTAGCGAAAACGGAGGACTGGCTTGGAAGGTCAACGAACGAAGTCGCGTCAAGCGAATCTCCCGATAATGATATCAATAAATCGCGGGGGAGGATACATCGATACATCGTGAGAGACGAACACAGAACACGGATAATTGCGCAAAGAAGCGAAGACAACGGAACACGTCCGATGCGAATCAACACCGCACGTTGTACCTCGCGTTCCATGGATCAATACCTACGCACGGATATTTCGCGTAGGTATTGTACAGCCGGCCATCGATCAGAGATCGTATTCGTAGCCGAATCGATGATTGCCACGTCTGATCTGCAACGTCCGATTCGAACAGTCAGATTCAAAGCTGTTTTCCGATTTTCTCGCGTGCCAATTCCCTAAAAAAACGCCAGTTGAATGTATCTTTACAGAGATATTACACGTACCGTTAAAGGAAATCAAGTAGATAACGCGTGATACTTGTACGAGCATGGCAGAATTCGAGCCGATCGTTCAGATGCGATAGCAGCCGTAAGAGAATATCATGGAACGTCGGATACGGAAATGTATACGTATATATGGCGAAGAATGGCCGAGGGCAAGGCACGAGTAAATCAGAGTCGAAACTCAGAATCGATACGGCTTAATGGATTTTCTATTTACGATTGAACACCGAATACTTTCATAATCAAGAAATACATTGAGCTCCGAGGTGAAGAGATTCAAAGTCTAGATAGAAAACCGATCCGCTAAACGTCGGGCCAAATTACTCACATCCGATCCAATCCCATGCTCATCTAAGAATTTTAAAAGCGAAATAACGGTTTGATCGCAATTGCGTCCATGCGTATGTTGTTACGAAATACTGCGAAAAATCGAATTTTTGTAGAAAATTAAATTGCTGCGTTAAATCAATTGACGCGCGGCGACTGTATAAAGTAGTTTAAAATATGTATCGGGATAAAATCTTGAGAACGTTACAACGAATAATCCTCCCCTGGCCGGTCTAATGTGGAAACGACTCGTAAATTACGGTTAATAGGTACGCACGGCCAATTAACAATAACCGAGGAAAAGGCGAGGAAATAACTCGTGGACGACCGAAACCCTTCATTTTCTCGGTATGTTGCGTGACGCTCGACGAAAGGAATCGACCGTACCGCGGCATGGAGAGCAACCACGAGGGAAAACAAACTGCGCGCGACACACAAGCTGTCGTTCTAATTTGCGGAAGAAAAACGCGGTTATGCCTCCACACCGCAAACGGATCGAGCGTTATTAATCGTCCGTAAATATTCCGCGGCGATCGATACCGCTGCTTCTTACGCGATACGAAGGGAACAATAAATTTAGCTCGAATAGCTTTCCAAAGGATAACCGGTAAATGAGAGTAAAATATCGGTCAACTCAAACATACAAAGCTAATCGTTATGATGCCGTGATGATCGCGTTGCTCCGTGTCCTCGCATCCAACTACGCTCTAAATCGTTTTAAAATGGAAGGCAAGAATAATTCTGACAAGATATAATAATGTTTGGCAAGATTAATCATCTATGCGTATGACAATAGAAACACTTTACTCGATAATCAAGAAAAAGACCGTATGAACGATAAAATAACCATTGAGAAAATTGTAAGGACGAATCAGCTCGATAGAATGAAAAATCACATTGAACATCGAAGAGTATTCGAAGCATCGAAGAATTGACAAATCTGACGATCTAAAAAGAACGGCTTGTTTTCAAAGATTGATATTTGAACGCGGTCAAAAAGCATCCCGTTCTCCCACATTTGCTTGTATTTCACGCCTTGCCTTACATGTCTCTAGAATAAACCATTCACCACGGGAAAATATCAGACCGATAGAAGAATCGAGTCAGGTACGAAGAATCGTTGTTTTACATGAGATCTTTGTTGTGCGGAAGCCGAATAATTATACGGTATCATAGAAAAAGATTGGGCGTGATAGAAATTTTGTTTATTCGCGCGAGACGCCTGGACAGTATCAGCGAAATTCGCGGGAAAAAAAAATCGATTACCTTTCGAGAGGAAATTGATTTCGAAAGGAACGTGAGCGACGCCAAATCTCCACGATCCTTGATAGGCCGTTTCAATATTACTTACAATTTACATTTGCAATGTGTATCTACGTATGATCCGTATCCGTTGTCGCGTCTCTTTTAATCGAAATCTTGATAAAGAATATTACTCGATCAATCGTAGCCGTTATACGACGTCCGATACGATTCAGCAAGTTTCGCGATTTCTTTTTAACATAGGTTACGCGACAACGTTATCGCACACGAGTAACACAAAATTAGTCTCGCATTAAATCTATGAACAACGACTATACTAGTACTGCCACCTTTTCGCTATTCTACTTATTAATAACATCAACAGCAACAACACATAATATATATCAACATTAATATAATATTTGTCCTCGTAGTCTAGTTCTTTCTTATAGTTATATATTACGTGTGTAATATACATAATGTTCGAACACGTGTACGTTAGCAAACGCATATATTCAGATGATTTTTCGAAGACATGAATATATGTACGCATTATGCATATTACAGGAATATAGGAAGAGGACGAAAAGACGTTCGTCCCAAGCGAATTACGCGACATCTGTATAGTATGGAGCGCGGAGAAAAAATATATATATATATTCGAAGGAAATGCATCGCGCGAGTCGAACCTGACTCGATATTGTATCTCGGAGAATTTTTGCACATCAACTCACGCCTTAAGAAAATATCAACGGTAAGCGCGAGACCAGAATGTTTGCGGCGAAACTGTAAGTACGAATAATCGAAATGATTTCGCACGACTCGCGGTACGCTTATAATCGAGGAACAGATTCTTCACGATTCGATTATACGTAAAACGTTTCGCTATCGACTATACAAGCGTTTAAAGAAATTCACGTCCACGCATCGCCACGATATCTCTGTATCTTTGTTGACAATCTATCGAATATTGTGCTTTCCATTGAATCGCGAGAATCTCCAGGTGCACCTTCCCACCTCTTCTTCCCCCGCCCTATTGAACCCGTTTGGTATCGCAAAAATCAGCGATGCGAAAGACGTGCATCGTTGCGACTAAACGATCGGAAAAACATCGACACATGTATAATGTATATATACGAACATTACATATATGTGTGTGTATATATATATTAATATATATAAACTTCCGATAATCTTGTACGACTTAGCATAATGTACTATTGATTTCTTTCGTGTCGGAACGCTATAGGTAGTCCAATGGCTACCGCTACTTAATTAAATTATATTCGCTTACACTTACATTATCTCATCTTTTAATAGATTATCACTGTTTCTCTCCCGAGTTAAATGTTCTCATCAATCGAGTCCACCGCAACATACAATCTTTCTTTTCCTTCTCCTCTTAGATGAGGAAAGATGGTAACTTGTCGAGAAATGCAATCACGATAAATCAGCATAAACTTAAAGAAATGGTAACTTGTCGTGTACGATCGTTTTCATTCGGATGAATGTCTAAAGTTAACGTTTAAATGGACATGCTTAACTATTTAATACTAAACTGATCCCTTTCAGCCAGATATGCAACATACAATTTAAATATTCATCCTACGATAACAAAAATGCAATATTTTGTGTATAAATTAAATATTCGGTTATTATGAAATTCGAGAGATTTAAGATGCATTCTCTGCATATTTATATAGAACAATCTTGCAATTTTCGCTATCGTTGGTATATCTTCATAATCGCACGCATATTCTCTTTCAATCGACTAATTAAAATCACTCGCATATATTACCAGAAAATTCTATATCTTGAGAAAACAATATATACTCAATCCATACATCGTTGGTTGCATCGACTTATCCAAATTGCAAGTACAATAAAAAAATTTCAAAAAAATTATTACTTTCAAATTATCTTTCCATATAAAATTACGTAAAACGAATGAATAAAATAGAACTACGCAACACGTTTAACCTAATTTCGCAAAATCGGTTTGAAATAAAATAAATCTAAATGCCAACAAATTATGCGAACGTTCATTATTCTCAATAATATTTTCATAAGACATACAGAAAATCGTACATCGTTATATAAAAGACGTCTTGTTAAATAAATAAAGTGATAAAAATGGTGATAAAAATGATCAACAATAAACAATAGTTTATCAACGATTTAGGATCGAGTTCAGTCTCCAAATCGAAGGGATTGATCCGCTCGTAACCCCTCGGCACAACATAAATGACGATAGTATTATAATCGCAAAGGTACTCCTTTTTTTTTTTATTCACATTGACCATGATTACGCTTTACTTACGTACATGCATGTATGTATATGATGTACGTATATTTGTGTGCGTATGTGTATATATACACATGTTGCATATCGTAATATGATATATCAGTGGTGAGCACGAATCATCAATAAAATACGTTTTGTAAAAGCTCGCGATTCTCGATACTTCCGGCGTATCTCAACGATTGTTTACGAAATAAATTAATAGGATGAATCACACGAGAAAGATTTACAATGCGTAAATGTATGATTTTTAAACCTAAATTTATAATAACTATTAAGAATATATATATATATATATATATGTATATGTATATATATTAAGATATATGTATATATATATACATATATGTATAAACATATATATATATATGTATGTATGTGTAATATCGAGTTACTTAAAATATCATACAATTAGAAACAACAAGGACAATGTTACGATGTAACATTTTTGATTGTCTTCCTAAAAGAGGCTCGCCCCAATCGTTTCGCCCCGGCCTCAAAATAGCCGCAGCAAATCGCGCGGTACAAAAACGCTAGAAACGTTCGTATTAATATTTAATTTCCGTTTTTTTCTTCTTAGTTTTTTTTTTTTTGGATTTTCTATATACTCTTTCTTTATACAATACGGTCACTTTATCATTCACGATACGGACTATTCAAAAAATGTCTTTATACGGAGTACTTTCAGTCAAAAATATATCAAATCACGCATACGCCCATTCGAATCATAAACTTTCCGCATTCCTTATTCTAGGCCAAAAAAATTTTATTCTCGTTAACGAGTACTTCCTTCATCATTTACATTTCGAGTCCAGCAAAATTCGACCGATATAGCAATCATATTTTTTTCATATTATAAACAACTCGAGTATCCTGAAACGCGATTTAGCATCGACTTGTTAATTAAATAACATCTTATACATATAATAACAAGATTAAATAGTAGCACTTAGAAACATTATTCTTATTTAGAATCGTGTACCTCGCCTACATATTCTTTATTCTCAATTTCCAAAATTTCATTGACTTTTAAAACGGAATTTTTTAGAATCTCGACATTGGCGGCGATGGTCTCGAATGTAATGAGAAGAGTGCGTTTAATACTGTGCGTAAGTAACATCAAATCAAAATAGAAAAAAAGAGGAAAACTTATTTTCTATCTTTTCAAACGCATAATTTCAATGTTACTTTCCATGTTGAGATCAAAATGGTGTTCCCGCATGCGGAGAGAATTAATCGATTAAACATATGTATTTGACCAACATATGTTACTAATCTTTCAAGAAATAAGAACTTTGAATAAATAGAAAATATCATAAAGGTTCATACGATAAAATTCATATATTCGAACGCACTTATCTGTAATAATCAGTTACTTATCAGATCATTTAAGTCTTTTTAAAAGAGATTCGATACACACAAAACATTTATCAAATGCTTTGTGTATATAATAATTATATTTGATGACATTCTATTTCTCGAAATTATACATCACTTCATAAATGCTGCATCACATTTTGCAAAAAAGACATTTTTGATAGTGAATAAAATTATTTTAGTTAAAACACAGGTAACTGCGTAGATTTTATGAATTACTTATCATTACACCGCCACTGCGACTCCCTTTTGTTGTGGAGAAGCAACACATAATCCATTACTATCAACTTTCCAAATGGATACACATTTTTGGCAGAAATAGTTTACTGCCTTGAATTTGTTTTACTCCAAATCATATTACCATGAGATATCGATATTAAATTATAAACTATATCAGTCAATATGTATTTCCACTAAGTGATTCCGGCATACCAGTTCCGCCGGATGGCGACAAAGATAACTCTCCACTCTCATATTTACTACATCGACTACTATATTCTGCCATTAGAGTAGCTTTAACCTGAAATATAAAGAAAAACCCATCGCATATTATATTGAAAAATTACTATATTATACAAAAAAAATTGATAATTCTAAAATAATATAAGATTCGTACTTTTGCTCTTTCTGCTTCTAATCTTTGTCGAACTTCTTCATGCTGTCGTTCGAGTTCTGTTCTTTTTTTCTCGTAAATTTTTGTTAATCGTGTACATTCATTTACACCTTTTTCAACAGTTGATTTTGCAACTTCCCTCTTCATACGATCTAATTCAGCTTTATCTTTATGCACTTTTGCTAGTTGTTTCACCTATAGTTAAATAAATATTTCTTATTATAACTCATAATTACTCATACATAGTTAAAAATATATTCTAAAATAGGAATAATATAAAAAACATACTTCTCCATGTCTTGTAGCTTGAAGTTTTCTCATAACATCGGCAGTTTCTCGCTCTAAAAGTACTCTCAATGTTTTTAATTGATTGGACTGAGAAGTTTTCATTACTTTCTCCAAAGTTGCAAATAAATTTTCATAGTATTTTTCCTGAAGTTCTCGTTCTTGTTGTACATGAGCTTTACATACGGCTAACAAACGTTCACTCTGACTTCTAGGTAGTCCTTTTGGAGTTCCCCCATTTCCTTCACGGTTTTCAATATCTGTGCATTCTGATGTTTCTGCTAAAGCTAATGTACTCAATCCTACTTCACTTGAAAATCTATATAAAAAATATAAAAATATACATATAATCATATACATAATTATGTTATAATTATATATAATTATGTTATAATATATTTGTGAAAATCAACAACTTACATATTTCTACTTGACAACCGTTTCACTAATTTATGGCTCACATAGAATTTCGATTTATGCTTTTCACCATCGATAGATCCTTTTTGCGTTTGCATCCTTAATTTTTCTTTTTCATGCTTTTTTCGCAATGATTCAAGCTTCTTCTCGAGCTCTATTTTTTTTTCTCGAACAAGTTTATTTTCCATTAATTTTTCTAAAGATTCGGCCACTATTTCATCGCTCACTATAACATAAAAAAACTAATTATGCAATCCAAATAATACATAATAAATAATTAATACATACTACCACTGATATTGACTGAACTTTTATTTGTGGAAGCATCAACGACTTGAACTGTAGATGTAGGAGTTCCATCCTCGTTATCTTGTGTATCAGACATATTTATCCCAGCAATAGATGGCCTACCATGAATATTTGTAGATGGTGGTACAAGTGGTGATAATTCACCCACAGATTGTAATCTTTTCGTTTTGACTGTTTCCTCCTAGGACAATATATTTAAAAATATATATAAATATATTTATATATCTATATTGAAATTTTTTAACCGATGAACTTACTGTTGGTTTAGAAGAACTTGCTCCTTCACCAACTTTGGGTTTATCCTAGAAGATGTTAGTATGCATTTGTTAGTAAATTAATGAGTTAGTAATAAGTAAATTTCTAATGTTTCAAATCTTACATTAATTTCTTCTGATGGATCTTCTGAACCGTCTGTAAGAACTGACAACTGTTTTTCTCTTTTTTCTGTTTCACTTTGATATTTAATTGGATTTGCTAAAGCTTCAGCAAGTTCGCTCAATCCATCTGGGACATAATCTTTTACAATTACATGTAAAAATAAATTTGCTAATGATAATGGTTGACCACATTCTGTTCTAAGAGCAACATGTCGATAACCTGGACATAATCCAACTACGGGTAGCACTCTATGACCAATTAAACGTCCTGATTCTTCATATGCAGCAATTCTAATTGAAGCAAGTTCAGGCAAAACTACCTAATAAATATATAAAGTTTTATCATATATAGATAGATAATAATTACAAAATATATCTATCAACTATATAAAAATATGAATTCTCACTTTTTTAAATATAAAAGGTTCCTCATCGTAAACAGGATTGATTCCATTATTCGGAACAATTTTTGTGCGAAATTTTTTCCTCACTGTATCTGCTGGTAAACCATACATATCTACTTCTATATAAGTACCCACTCTTTTGTCTGTTAAAAATTGAGCTGATATTACGTGTATATGAACCGTTCCCGCTATAATACCATCTACTGTCGATTCCGCAAAAGGATCTAATCGTTGATCCTTTCGTCTCATGAATTCTGGTTTCAAGAGATAACCACAACGTTGATTATATTCAAAAATTCCCAAATTTAATTGCATCGCAAGATCTAATGCAAAAAAATATTGAATATTAAGTAAATTTCAGAATCAATATAATAATAAAATAAATTTAAAATACATACCAAGAGTTTGATAATTTAATGCAACCAGCTGACAACCTGCATTCCAAAAGACTTGAGGCATGAAATTACTAGAATCGAAACGTGTACCTGCTGGATATACTCTTGATAATTGATGCTTGTTATAATTTACAAATTCTAATGGTCTTTCTTTTAAAAGTGTTGTAGCTTGTTTTTCATCAAATGATGACATTTCATACATTCGATTTTTTTCTGTAAAAATCAAATAATTTTCATCAAATAATTATAAATAAAAAAAATAAATTTAATAATTGATATTGACATATTAATGCATACTTTCAGCTGATTCAAAACTGTTAAAATGAACAGGTTGCACATAATTAACTAAAGCTGAAATTTCTGCTCCAGCTTCTGTTTCTTTGGCGTTAGGTGCTACTTTATCAGGTGCAGGCACTTTATCAACCATTCTTAATTTAATATCCTCCACATTTGATTCATCCTCTTCTGTAGTCGATTCTTCTTCTTCATCTAAAAATAATAAATTTTTCTCTAAATATATTTTTAATACACAATTATGTAATTTTTTGCTAACCTTCATCATCCTGAGTACTATCTTTGCTGCTTTGTCTTTGCTGTAACATCGGAGGATGTGAAATATCTCCATTTCCAATCTGTTGACCATTATTATCAACTGCTTCAGCATGAGAAACAATATCTGGCGGCGGTCCATTTTCTCCCTCCGCAACTTGATTTGTTACTCCATTATCTTCATTTTCTCGCGCTTCCTCTTCAAATTCTGTTACCGGTGTCTGTTGCTTTTTTTTATGTTTTTTATGATGATGATGATGCTTCTTTTTATTTTTAATTATAATCTTGCGTTTTAATAAAGATGGAGGTGGTAATTCTTGTCCTGGTTCCAACTAAGTAAAATATATTAAAGAAATGAGATTAAAAATAAAATATTATTATAAATATAAACATATCAAAAATACCTTATGAGATTCAAGAGGAGCATCCAACAACATTTCTCCAAATAATTCTCTACAATATTGAGCTATCTTAGCTTGCTGTCTTGGATTGCAATGATTTTCAAAACTAAGAATAACAGGATATTCTGATGTTTTAAAAGCACTTTCAGCAATCGCTTCAATCACATCTCGTGCATATATTTCAGGTACAAATGTATATCTAGAAAATATTTCTAAAGAAGCAGGCAGAATACATAATTTTTAGTATAATTAATTATTTTATTATAAAATAAAAATACCCGTGAACAATGACAGGTTCTTCAAATTTTCCATTCCAAAAGTCCAATTCTACACATCGGCAACCAGCAAGCAGACATTGACGATATATTTCGACGGAACTTTTTCCAGTAAGTTGATGTCCTAAATATATATTTAAAAATATAAAAACAAATTGCATAATCAATTAAAAATCATAAAGAAAATTATAAAAGTGATGTACCTGTTAAGTATGTATTGTGACTAGAATTTATAAAGTAATGCGCAAGCGGTTGGTCCATGTCATCTGATAATTCAAGTTTCGATAAAGCCACGATTGGGTTATCCTCACTCATTAAATATCTCAAAAATCCATCGAAACTTAGTTGACCCCGATTTGCATTATATTTATTTGGTTCATATTGACTTATAATATCTTTCGCTCTCGCCTCATTTGCATAAGGATACAATATTTCGTTTAAACGGGGATCTCTTTGAGTTTTATTCAAAAAATCAACAAATTGAGTTACAGACATTAGCCTACGCTTATTATTGCCTACGATGCGTTCGAAAACTTTTTCAACATCCGATCGTTGAGTAAGAGATTTATAAAAGTTGAAAAAATCTTCAAATTGAAATTTTTGTAACGATATCACATCATTCTAAAATAAAAAAAAAAAGATAATTTTTATAATAACAAGAATGTCATTTTTACAAACGCTCAAATGTTATAACTCACTTTTCCAGATGGAAAACCAGAAATATCAAGTGCTTTTTCGACTCGTTTACGATCTTCTTTGTTTTGCGTAAACATTCTTATAATACTAAATAATAATATAGAAATTTATTTATGTATTCATGTTTAATTTACATATATTCATATATAGATGCAAATTAAATTTATACAAATTTACTCACTTCTTAACAGGTATTTTTCCTGATTTATCAGCTGCAAGTGTAAGTTTGGTATGTGCTTTCTGCAAAAACATAGTTGTACTGATGTTTAATAGAGATAGATTATATGCAAGCTGAAAAATTTCTTCTGTCCAATGTTTTGCAACTTCTGCACGTGTTGTACAGAAGTTAATAAAATTCATATTGACAAAATCAGATCCATAACAAATTGTTACTGTTTTCTCTTCTAAAGAATCTTGAGAACCCATTGTCACAAGATATCTCAATTTGGGATCCTGAAAAAGCATTTCTTATTTTAAAAAAGATGACAAAATATG
Organism: Apis dorsata; assembly: GCF_000469605.1. Taxonomy (NCBI): domain Eukaryota; kingdom Metazoa; phylum Arthropoda; class Insecta; order Hymenoptera; family Apidae; genus Apis; species Apis dorsata. Next base: position 289,631 of record NW_006263836.1, on the reverse strand, counting down.
ATTTTAATATAGAGATATCAATAATATTTATTCATATGAAATTAACTTATTCGTGTAATGGAAGTAACTATAACTTATATTATAATAAGCTACTAGTATAGATTGGAACTACAATGTTACTTTACAAAATGATTATTGATTTATAGGAAAATGAAACAGATAAGAACTGCTCTGCTTCCTATACAACTAAGAATATTTCCATTGTGTACAAAGATAGGTGTGACTGAAAAAAATGAACTACATTGAGGACATAAAGTAGGTAATATTCTATTTATAGATTTGTCAATAATTATCATGTGGTGGTGCTGTGCGTCATTAGCAACCACGCAAAAGAATGATATAATTATAAAAAAGAACATCTTCATTTCCAAATATTTACACCTAATACACATTAATACAACTAATAGAACGTTTAACTAAGTTTATTCTTTTCTATGATTATTAACAATAATAAACTCATCTAAATTTTACAATGAAAAATTCAAATACAATTATATTATACTGAAAAAAACAAAAAAAAATAATTTAATACCTTTGGTACTTTAGCATATTTTCCAGTTCTAGTATCTCTTATTACAGCAATATCCAACATTTCCATTTCATTATGTTGATCCACCCAATGCAGATAAAATCCAAACTTATCGACTCTCAATGTTACTGGAGTTGCTATACCAGAATCCTACGTAGAAATATGAATAAAACTAATCATCATGCACATACAATAACATAACTTGTTACTTAAAATTTAATACCATCTAAAATATTCTGCTATAATAATAATTTGGTATATAACTCATACCTCATCCCATTTGATGAATTTTTCTCCCTCTTGTAATTGTTGAGACACTTCAATAGGTCTAAATTGCACGACACTACCTGCTGTCTTATTACCCGCCATCCTGCCTGAAGGATACTGCGAGTAGTTTGGTATAGAGACAATATTATTTCCTAGCACGAATGCACTAATAAAGAAGCAAGCAATGCAGGCTGATTGTATCAATGACAACAATAACAAGCACAAAGACGTTGATAGCCACAGTAACAATGACAATGATGTCAATGGCTATAACGAAAACGACGTCGATGATAACGGTAATAAAAGACAAAACGATGAGGGCAATAACGACGTTGACGACAGTAATGGCACCAGGAATAATAATAACGACGACGACGACGACGACGACGACGACGACGACGGTAACGATGACGATGACGATGACGACGGCGACGACGACGGTGGCAGCGGTGACGACGGTAGCAGCGGTGACGACGGTGACGGCGATATAAGATTCATCGAGATTTTCTTATGCATTAGACGCACCTCATGAACCACCTTACCTTGACAGGTATTGTTGTTTGATCATCCGTAATGAAAGATGTAACCGTATTTCGATGTCGATGTCGTCGTCGTCGCCGTCGTCGCAGAATTCTGACAGGTATCGTCTTATAAATACCGATAATAGATACGTAAAGTTTTTGGTGAACACGTCAGTCCCGGTTAATTAAACGTTTTGAAGAAAAAACAAATCATTGGATTGCCAAATCACTGTCTGGTATTGCGATGAAAATTAAAAGAACAGTTTAACACATATGTCCCACGGTAAAAAGAGCTTGCAATTGATATGCACCGCAAAAGTTTTCGTACTTCTGAGCACTCGCGCACTCACTTGGTCCAGAAGAACATTCTTCCGCGCGCCGTACCGAAGATATTCCGAGCAAATCCGAGCACCGCCACCCGTCACCCGTCATCCGTCACCCGTTACCCTCGTCGCCAGGAGGCGCTCAAACTGTTTCACAAATTATAAAAGAACGTATTACACGTGCGCTTATCGCGCTCAAATTGATTTTAAAGCGAACTATGATATTCATACGATAATACCATTACTGTTTTTGTGCTTTTCTTAACGCTATTTTGATCCTATAATTATCCATAAATAGTTTTTTAATTGATTATTATAACTGTGACCTTTCTTTTAAATATTATCAATTTTATTTGAAAATAATCAATTTAAAATTAATAATTTTTAGTAAATTTTGACACTAATTCTAGTTTTACTTTAAAATAAATATATTCTTAATATGCAAAAAAACTAACCAACTCTTTAAATTCATAAAGTCGACTTAATTTTATACTGCAACTATTAAAATTGATTCAATTTAGTCTAACGATAAATAAACGATAGATCATTAAATATTTTATTACATTTTAATGATAGTTGAATATCCTATCTAAATTATTAATTAAAAAAAAATAAATTTCGAATATTTTTATCGTATTCAATATATATTATAATATAATGATATTAAACAATTAAAATTTAAATGTTTTTTGTATTTATATTTAAAATATAGATATAATTATTATTAATATTCTTACTATTATTAATGATTGAGTTATGATTAACACATTTAATTAAATATTAATATATATATAATTAAATATAAAAAAAATTTATTTATTTAAAAAAATTTGTTTAAAAAAATTTATTTAAAAAAATTTATTTTTTATTTAAATGAATTTCACAATATAATTTTTGATTAGATATACACATTGCATCACTGTCCTCAAAATAATGTTTTGTAATGTAATCAATTAATAATTGATATTCTGGTCAATCATAAAAGGTTAAATTGATGCTAAAATCTCTTCAATCTTATGGAAGTCTTATATTTTAAAAATCTTAATTATTAATGATGCAATACAAGTTAAGATTAAATAATAATGAAATACAGAATATTTTTATATATGTTAACAAAAATCATTTGGTGTTTACAACATAAAAATAAATAAGTAATCGAATATGATTGTAATAAAAGATAAAGATGTATAAATGTTTAAATTTTATCACTACTATCAATTTACATGTAATAATCCATCTTCATTTCTATTGATAGGATCTCCTTTTAATAATGCAATGATCATACTGAAAAATATGTAATGAACATTTTCTTAACCTTTTGTTTGTTAAATTGAATGATTAAATAATAATTTAACATATACATACATATATACATACCAATAAAGATAAATAAAAAAGAAAATTAGATAATATCCAAGATAAATCATACAATCTCTTGTATGCCTTTTTAATTGTCCACGGTTATGGATTTCTGTAGGATCATAAACTCCCATATTACCACTGGGCACTCCAGAGTATTCATAGACTAACCATAATGTCATAGGTAAATTTACCAAAAACAATATTAATTGTCCATGTGTTAATAATAAACATTCTAAGAATAAATGTGCTATAAGCTTTGGTACTACCCACTGTAAAATATTACTATTTAGAATTAGTTATATTATTCTTTTATTGATTAATATTTATAACAAGTTTACAATTACCGTATTTAATTTTGAACAACACTGTTGAGCATTCAAATAATCACATTCTAAATCTGATAAGGTTATAACCTATATTATATATATATATTAATTCTAAGATAAGGAATCTAATTACATGTCTTCTTATTAACAAAAGAAAAATTATATTAGAAAAATTATTTTAAAAATGTTTAAAATTGAATACAGCGCCATTACACTAAATATATAATACTAAAAAAACATATGTGATAAAAAATCCCTAAATATATATTTTCAATAAATCCTATATAAACTTCAAGAATAAATTTCTACAATTATATATAAATAACAAAATATAAATATAGTAATTTTTTTTTAAATTTTTGAAATATAAAAAGGATACAAAATACACTAAAAGAAAAAGTACTGAACCGGTATCGATTAAAGCTAATACGAACAACAACGGCTCAGATATTAAACCCATTCTAATGATCTTGATTAGTGTAAATAGTCTTTAGATAACATTAGGATCGAATCTGATGATTCATGTATGCCTTTCTTTAAAATATAAAATTATTTGAAATACTTTCCACGTACAAAGTTCAATAAACATAAGAGAAAACTGAATTGTCAAAATCGACAAAACGAATAACTTACGATACTACCAACTATTGAGAATACTTTTCTAATATTGCCTTCTTCAAACTAATACCGCCTAGTCATAGATGATAATGTAACGGAATTCTCTATATTATAAATATTCATACTCGTACTTTATACCGAAGATAAAATATAATATAGATTTAAAACTTTCATGTTACTAAAGTGATTTGCTAATTTAAAAAAAAAATCATTGTGGTGACCTCTATAATTTTTAAACATTAATTTAGAATTTCAATATAATCAATATAATATAATCAATGAAGACAATAAAATAGGAAAGATGTAAAAATTAATATTTTTATATTTTTAATTATATATTTCTAAATACAATCTTTATCTCTATCTATAAACATAATGAAAAACATAATAGAAAGGAAGATATTAAATCTAGATTATAATCTAGATTATATCTTATCTATGTCTATGTTATTGTGTCGATACTAAAAAAAATAGATAAAATGTAAACAATATTTAAGAACCAGTAAAAAAACGAATTATTTATTTAATATTATTATTAAATTGTATATTTTCTAATTACTAATATAAATTATTTATATAAATCTCTCTAAAATAGAATAAAATAAGAAGTATATATATTAATTTCTATGAACAAATTTTATTTGCATTTGTTATTTGTTATTTATAAAAATAATTCTTAATATATAAAATTATAATTACAGAAATGTTTCGGGACACTCCGAAAATTATCATAGAAGATGCATCTTCTCCATCTGCTTCGTATGTTATATACATTAAAATGGAAGATTTATTAGAAAAATTAAAATTGTTACATTATGATACTGAATTTTTATCAGAATTTAAAATAAAAGCTATAAATAGGTAATATAATTATTATAATTATATAATATTTTAATTTTATCTTCTATAAATTATTAAAAAAAAATATTGATTCAAAATATAGGAATTATTTTGTAACACAAACAAATCCAGGAGAACAATTTTATACATTTACATCTTTAGCTGCATGGCTAATTAGGAAAGCAGGTGGAAATTTTGAAGTTCCACAAGAATCGGATGACCCTAATGCTACCATAGGTTTAATATTGGATCATTTAAGAGATACTGATGTATCAATAGAATTTCCACCTAATAAGCTTAAACAAGGAAGTGGTGAACATGCAATTTATGTTTTAGATAATTTAGCAGATGGGGCATTAAAAGCACAAAAATTTCAATGGAAAAAGTAAATTTTTTAAATTTAAAAAAGAAAAAAAATGTAATAAAGATATTGTAAACATAATCAAATATCGTAAAAAATAAATATTTTTAGATTAGAGATATCACCTGATGAACCAACTAATGAACCAGATATAGAAGATGATGATGCAGAATTAATTTTAGAAAAAGTAGAGGAGGAAATGATGGCTGAATATGATGATGAAGATGAAGATATCTTACATGTTGATGATATTACAAAACTTTATGGACAAAACTTTGTAAGTATGGAAAGTATGGAAGTATTTGTATCATATTAATTATATTTTAACTTTTTGTAATATTTTATAGAATGAAAGTCAGAAACCTGATGATATTTTAGAATCTAAGACAAACAGAGAAGAATGGCAATTAGAATTGGAAAGAGTATTACCTCAACTCAAAGTAACTGTAAAAACAGGTACATAATATTTAATAAAAATTGAAAAAACAGAATTAAAAATAAATTTATTTAATATATAAATAATAAATTTATTTCAGATTCAAGAGATTGGAGATCACATATAGACCAAATGAAACAATTACGTATGAATATAGCAACAAATTTAACTGGAGTAAAAAATCAATTAGATAAACTACATATTGATATATCTAATACATTGGATAAAATAAAAACAAGAGAATCCTACTTAAATAGACAACTTGAGCCTACTTTAAAAGAATATCAAATATTTCAAGATGAATTATCAAAAATCAAAGAACAATATAGAGATGTTAGTGGAGGTGTAACTGAAAGGACTAGAATTTTTAATAAATTATCGGAAGAATTGGAACAAGTAAAAAAAGAAATGGATGAACGAGGATCAAGTATGACAGATGGAAGTAAGTATTTTTTTAATCTCTGGTACGACAATTGATCATTATAGATTTTAAGATAAAAAATAAATCTTTTAACAAAGGTAAATTAAATAAGAGATTTGTGCTATGAGCGATATAAAATATAAATAAATATTTATTTAAAATCAACAATTCAAATAACACAATTCAAATTGATTGTAGTCAATTCTCGTACCGAAGAAATTAATGTAATTATATTATATATAATAATATTATAATATTATATAATATATATTAAATGCATTAATCATAAATATTTTTTATAGCTCCATTGATAAATATAAAAAAAACGATTACTAAAATGAAAAATGAAATTTCTGAAATGAATGTTCGAATTGGTGTTTTAGAATATAGTTTAATGTGTGCAAGGATCCGAGATCGCACGCAATTGCAAGAAGATATAAATAATCCAAATAGCATCGCGATAAGTTGAATGAGTATCATAATAATTTAAGTAATTTTTACTATCATTGCATTTATTGACATTGTTATGAATGATATTTTTGATTTTACACAAAATTTATCTATTTATTTTTATTGTTTTCTTTTATTATATTTAAAATAGATCGTATAAGATATTCCAAAAATGTTGGAACATCTGTAAACTGAAAATTTCTAAGATAATTTTAAGCAATATTTTCCTTTTCTTAAAGTAATCAATTAAATAACAATTATTATATATATAAATTATGTACAATTTTCGTTATGACTTTATTAACAAAAAACACTGGTCAATCTTGAAGCACATCGAGTAACGTTGAATATATGCTATCGATCAAGCACGAATCCGAATAATATATCTCAAAGAATTGTATATTGAATATAACAAAAATTTTTTTATCAATTAAAAATTATATTATTCGAATTATATCGAATATATCGAATTATATCACGAGTAAAAAAATAAATATAATATTCAACATATTTTCTTCGAAATATATTGTTCGATCAACGATATCTAGTTACTATCATGGTTCGATTAGGCTATGCACTTCGTGATTGGCCAGTATTTTTTGTTAATAATTCTTAATAAAATAAATATATAATTATATATATAATTATAAATTTAATATATAATTCTCAATAAAAGCCGAGAAAGTTTTTACAAAGAAAAATGTTTAAAATTAATTCAGGAATCTCCAATGTATAGATATTCTAACATTTTTGGGACATCTTGTATATAATTTGTGATATACATACTTTTACTGATAATAGTTATCGTTAAAAAGAATCCAATGAAGCATTTGTTTCATATTATATTTATAAAATTTTTATGCTGTGAATTTAGCTTGTAAAAACTGATTATTCAAATATATAATATTTTTTTATAATTATTTTAAATAAAATTGTACAATAATTAAAAATATGTTTGTATAAAACTTATTTATCATTTTTTTTAAATGATTCATATTTATAATTAAAGATAATATAATTGAAAATAAAATATTATGTAACTGAAATCAAAAACACAATTAATTATTTATCGATTAGATCAATATGATAAATTTAATTCAAAGAGAGAAAACGCAAAATAAACTGCATTCCCTCCTCTTTCAACAATTTATCAAGTTGCAAAGTTATTCATTGCAAAGTTTTACACAGATCAGTCATTGTGCGACTTTCGTTATGAAATGTGACATATTATATACGGTGTTTTATAACTAATAATAATATTTTACAACGCTAATAATTTTAAATGATTTTTAATCATTATAATAAACTCTTTTTTGATAAACAGGTAATTAAATTCATATAATTTTTTATGTGCACCAATTTCAATTATCTATCAAATTTTAAAAATTTATATTCGTCTTTTATTTAACGCTTTAATTTGTCTTTTTTTTTATTATCTATGTCATATCCCTATTATTTTTAATTAACTCATTGTAAATAAAAATTGATCATATAATTAAAATTATATATTTATATTAAATGTATTAAATTATACAACTGATGATATACAAAGTAAAATATTACTTAAAGGTCATTGACACGTCTATCTCCTCGGCAGGATGCACTTTCTTTCCAGTTTTAAAAATATTTTTCTATATTTATATATGTCAATTTTTCTTTAACTTTCACTAATGTTTTACGCGCATTTTGAAACAGATTCTCTTCATTATTCATTCCGGTAAGATATTACTAATATATTTATATTTAAATAAATTATTTAAAATAATTAATTAACTTTATTCATTATTAAAATGTACAAAATTCATTATTAATTTTTTATTCTCGAATATTTTATGATATGAATATAAAATTGGATTATAATAATGTATATATAATTATAAACATATGACACATTTTACTTATCGTGAATCTTTCGTTATCAATTAATTACGATTGGATATATATATA
>NW_006263836.1:264178-281059 GCF_000469605.1 Apis dorsata | reverse complement strand
TTTATTTTATTTTATTAAATATATATACATATATTTTTTTACTTAATCTTAATTAATTATACAGTATAACTAAAGGAAATCACATTTTAAAATAAATTGTTTAATTTATATTTTAATATTCGGACGAGTATTATCAACGAATATATATCCAACAAATTTTAATATCATTCAAATATATAAGTAAAATATATATATTTAAATAATATATATATATATATATGTATGTATGTTTTATAATGTTTTATACAACAATTAAAATATCAAACCATTAGTTTAAATAATAATGTTACATAAATTATTTAAGAAGGATTTATACAATGTTATAATGTAATTTTTACAATGTTATAATGTAAAATATCCAGCTTTCTTCTATATATTATAAATTATAATATAAGTTATAAGTTATAAATTAACCGAATTAAATGAACTTTGTCCAATCTGATACAATATTAACTATGCGTAAACGTCGTAGATCATCGAATAGATATAAACCATCTTTGTTTTGTTTAAATCAATTTTATCTTTGACTATATATTGCAACAAAAGTATTACACGAAATGTTTTTTAATATAACTTCTATATATTCATTTATATTATAATATTAAATTATTATAATGATTTGAATGATATTTAAAATAATATTATCTTGTTTTTTTTTGTGTTATATTTTAACCTGACATATCGTTGATCATAACCACTTAATTGTGTGAACTGATTTTATTGAAAACATGAATCGTGTATTTAAGTTTGAACAAATTAATATAATAATCACTATTTTTAATAAAAGTCGTATGTTTAATTCTATAAAATAATATAAACTTTTATAGAATCAGTACTCAAATAAAATTAAATAAATTAAAAGATATGTGACATAATAATAAGCAACTGTGTAATTATTTATAACTATTAATTACTATGTATTGAATAATTTATAATTAAAAATAAATATTGATAAAAAAAATTTTTTTTTTCAGATCAGATAGTCAAATAAAATGATGAAGATTTATAAAAAACTTGCTATCATTTCTTTAATAGGTTCAGTGTTAACAATTATTGGATTAATTACAGGAATTCTTTGGTCTACAATTTATTCTTCAATTATACATACGGTAAATATAAGAATAATTTGTTATAATTTTAATTAATATTTATGTCTTATATATTATTTTATAGCAATTATCTTTAACACCTACATCTACAAGTTACAAGCTTTGGGAAGTAACACCTATTCCTATGTATCTGAAATTATATATGTTTAATTTAACAAATTATGAAAATTTTATTTCAATTAATGGATCAAAACCAAATTTTGTGGAAATGGGTCCTTATGTATTTAGGTATCAAATTTATTTTATTATATTCAAATTAAATATAATAGAATATTTTATTAACATAATAAATTAAATGGTAAATGATATTTTATTATAATAGAGAAGTTGATTATAAAGTAGAACAAAAATGGCATGAAAATGATACTATAACTTATCAAAGAAAAAGAGTATGGTATTTTGAAGAATCTTTATCAGCAGGAAGTTTACAAGATAATGTAACTAATATAAATCCTATAACTGCTGTATGTATCTTTTAATATTATTATATATTGATATATTATATATTATTCCTATTTATTATAATATTTTTCTTTAATAATATTTTCAGAGTGTTGCATATGCATTAAGATATCAAAAACCTCTTTTTCGTAATATAGTAGATAAAATAATGAAAGCAATCGATCAAAAATTAATAGTTACCAAAACTGTTAATGAATTACTTTTTGAAGGTTATGATGATCCTATGTTGAAAATTGCTCGAAAGATGAATTTTACTAAAATTCCTTTTTCTAAATTTGCTTGGTTTTATGGGGTAAATATCATATTAATGTTATTAAAACTATTATAAAATAATTGAAATTTTTTGATTTACAGAGAAATGGTTCTGCAAGTTATGATGGAACATTTAACATGCTAACTGGTAAATCTAATTTACTTAATGTAGGAATAGTCAAAGAATGGAATTTTAATACTAGAGTAAATTATTATCCTGGAGAATGTGGAATAGTTAAAGGTACAAATGGTGATTTATGGCCACCATTACCTGATAATAAAACTATTTCTTTCTTTGTACCTGATATTTGCACGTAAGATTAATTTTTTGGAAAAAGTACGGAAAATTAAATAAATATGATATAACAATAATTTTTATCAATATATTAATAGGAGTATGTCAATAACATATGATAATACAACTATTCATGAAGGATTAAGAGGCGCTAGATATATTAGCGATGATACAATATTTGATGATGGTACAAAAGTATCATCACGTAAATGTTATTGTGTAGGAGAGTGCATTCCCTCTGGAGCATTAAATATTTCATTATGCAAATGGGGTGCTCCAGCATTCATCAGTTTACCACATTTTTATTTAGCAGATCGAAGTTATAGAGAAAATATCAAGGGAATGGAACCTAATAAAGAAAAACATGAGCTTTCAATATCCATAGAACCGGTAATTATTGTATGAAATTATAATTGATAATCAATAATTATTATAAAAAATTTGTTATAGAAAACGGGTGTTCCATTAAACGTAAATGCAGCATTACAATTAAATTTATTGATACAAAATGATGCTCATATGAGGTAAGTCTTTGTTTAATTTTTTTTATAAATAAATAAAAGAAAATACATTTTTCTTAATAAATAAATGTTAACATTAAAATGAAACTTAAACAAATACAATATCATTTTCAGCATGTTTAAAAATGTTAAAAAAACATTTGTACCAATGTTATGGTTTACTCAAGAAGCTTATTTAACTGCTAATTACGCTCGTATTATAAAATTTATTATTATTCTGGAATCTTTAGGTAGCATAACTTGTTATGGTATTGCCTGTATTGGCATTTTATTTATATCTATCGGCATTTTCTTATATATTAGACATAATTTTAGAGGAGAAGAAAATCAAGTTTTATTGTCAAAAAGATTTATTAACAATGATGATATTACTAGTATTAATGGATGATTAGTATATGAATATTAGATTATATAAAAAGATATTGTAATCAATGTGACCAAAAGATAAAAAACGGTCTTCGAAATTCAAGAGTTTTTAAACTTCATTGAAACTGATATAATATAAGATAATATCAAAATATTTGTGAAAATATTATATTAATAGAAATTTAATGCATTGTTTATAAACATGCTTTTAAATTGTACGATAATCAAGTGCCTCATTGCTTTAGTAAAAATGGATATTAGAATTAGCATAAAAATAGATATCTCAAATATTTGAGAGTGATATGCACATAGCAATTTAAGATTAATATAAATTTACTTTCCTAAACAAAGAATAGAAATATAAATTTTTGTCTTTATCTCTCCTATTTTTCTAGTGATTCAAAATATATATTATATTAGATATATACATATTTTTATCTATATAAAATATAAAAAAATAATAAATACAGAATCATATTTATCAAGTTTAATTCATGTTAATATTTATTATGTAGTTGAAATTATAGCAATTACAATGCTGTTACAGCTGTGATAATTAAATTTTTCTTTTATTAATAAAAATTCGTAGAAAATAAAAGATATTAATTTTATACAAATTATTGATATTAAATTGTTTTCTTTATAATTCCTGATCTTTATTATTCCAATTTTTTTAAAAACTATTCGTACATCTTGTTGACATTATTACTACATTTTTTTATCGTAAAATATAAATTTTATTATGTCGTGCTTCTTTTTTACAAAAAATATAAAAGAGTTTATTACAATTTACACTAGTAACATCATCGACATTATCTAAACAATTTTTTTTTTATATTTACTTTGTACTTTACACAATAAATTCAATCGATTAAGCTTAAAAAATATATTTTAATATACGTGAATCTATAAATGTTGATCGATTGATCGTTAAGTAATTTCATCACAAAATAAATTTTGCAATTATTTAAAATCGTTTTTTCTCTATTGAATTTTTTTAAATCCTTTTAAAAAATAACGATATAAATGTACGTATTGAAAACAGAAAACAAAGAAAATGGTATAAAACAAATTGAAAAAAAAATCAACACAATAAAATAGTTTCAACTTTTCACATTTAGTATTTATACTAAATGAATATACATTAAATACCGATAATTTTATTTTGATCTGATTTATCATGACGCATATAGTTTTTATATATATCATAACTATCTACGTAAAACGATTTAAACATCGTATATTTTAACATCGTATATTTAATTAAGATTATAATTCCTTTAGCATGAAGAAGTAACGATCGATCATTTATATTTATTTTGTCTTTAGATGTATAATTAAAGAATAATAAGGTACTATTTTCCAGCAAATAAGTTAATTAAATTGATGTATCTTCGGTGAAAATAAGTATTTATCGATGTATCTTTTATTAAAATGTATTTGTCATTTTATTTGTTTTAAAATTCAAGAAAGAGAGAGAAGAAAAATATCCTTAAAATATCGTAAGATTGAAAGCTAAAATAAAATGTAAATCTTTGTTAAATTTTGTCATTCATATTTTACGCGAAATAAATCGTAAATAAATATTGTAAAAATGAACGATGACTTTTTTGAACTTTTAAAGTTATCTAAAAAGATAAATATATATAAATATAGAATTATATATGTATATCTCTTCAGAAAAAAAAGAATATATTCACATAGCAAAATATTTTTACTCTTATCATTAACAAGACAAATACGTCAAAAAAATAAAAAGAGGTTGATTGAAAAAGATTTAATCTGATACAGAAATGATAAATGAGCGATGTAATCGAGCAAACTAACGAGGAACTATATGCACGTAGAGGAAATCTTTAAATATCATGCGGAAACACAGACTGTAATCAATGCGGTCGGTGAAAGGAATTCCTTATTGGAATTTAATCTCTTGAATGGAACTCTTTTCTAATATCTTTTCTTTCCGAGAGATTTCGAAGGGATAGCAAAAATGAACGCCAATTGGCAAAGAATTGGCTCAGAATTTTTTATTGATCGGAACATGTGGAATCTTATACAAAATATCGCGTTAACTTTTCCTCTATTGTATCTATATCTTTCGTGAGTAAAGACCATCGAGGATTTACGATTCAACGAAACTGATATCTGTTTCACTGAACTTATGCTCCTATATGAAATAATTACAATTGAATCTTCTCGAGAGAGAAAAGATCATCATATCATTTCCGATTGATATCGTGATAAACTGCGATCGTAAAATTGAGATAGAAATTTTATTTTTTTAGATAGAATTTATCGATGAAAGTAAACATGCACTTGCACTTATCTTCAAAGAAAATAAAAAAAAGAAAAAAAATTTAAAGCTATGAAAGTGTATATTTTTTTTTATTTAATGAGAATAAAATATAAATATTTACCATCCTCTTGACGTAATAGAAAGTATCGAATGGAAAAAATATCTATTTCATTAAATCATTCTCTTTTTTAATTACTCGTCATCGATGACACGCATTCGATTAATAGCGAATATGTCAAGACAGGGAAAATTCGCCAGGGTGTCCATCAAGTTTGGATATCGGAAAACTTTGAGACAAAACGTGCCTTGGTCCCGACACGGTACTGGTGCACCTACACGCTCGTTAAAACGACGTACATACCTCAGTTTCGCAGAGTCCGTCGTCGCGTTCGCATCCCTTTGCCAAGCTGGGGGGCCCTTCGTGTCTCGTCACCGTGACACATCACGGAACATCGAGCTCACTTATTCAAACATGCTCGATCGACGAACGCTGTTACACATTTTCCTTTTGCAAAATAGTGTTATCGATGTTAAACATCTAATATGCAATACGAATTTCCGAGGCAATTGTAAAACTCTTACAAATTAGTCGCTCGAATATGCAAAATGTTCACCATTATTTATTTACAAGAATTACAATGATAAATAATAATTCTTTTTTGCACGATAAATCTAATGTGTAAACACATATAATAAAAGATCACGTAATAATGATGCCGAATAATGTTTCGGGTATAGTGTCGACGAACAAAGACGTTCGATGTTAGGTAATAAATAAGTGATCATTGATTTGGATAGAATTTTAAAAAGTGGTTAATAATAAGTTGAATAATAAGATCTATTGAAAAACATTTGGATTTTCACAGAACTTGTAATAAAATAATTTGTGAAATATTTGAGAGAAAAGTTTAAGAATATTCTCATCTTGAAAATATTTTCCGCCTCGATTGGAGATTCTTAACGATTCTTATGCATATTACATGCGAACTGATTCCTCCAGTTTCATTTGAATACCGTGAATAGAAAAGTACATTAACATTATTCAACAACTTTTAATAAGAATGATTAAAAAAACAAAAATATGTAAATTTAAACACTCTTTCAGATTTCTTGTACGGGACAAAGTCGAACTTTCCTCGAAAATTTTCCCTCCTGTTTTGTCGCGCTATGTGTATGCACGAAAACGGAAATGACAAATGAGAAAAAAAGGAACGTGTTAAAGTTTTCAAGTAGAACGAATATAATGTTTCTTGGACAATTGTAGTTGACAGATTTACAATATATTTCTGTTCTTGCGCATTGGAACGAATGAAAAATCAGAGACGAGATATTTTGAACTTTAAAATAAAATATCTATCAATTTCTTCGAAATCCGCGTTAATGTTCGAATCATAGTGTGAAAAGGGATATAATAACATCGTGTATCAAAATAAAAATAGTTGATTCAATTCGATAGTGGACGATTCACATGATTTTTGTCATTAGCATTATTGTTGGGAAGATGAAGGAATGGTCTTGATCTTTTTGATGAATTGAAATGAATGTAGGTTGTCATTGTCAACCCAGATGAGTTAGAAAAACGCGCAAGATTAATAGGATAATCTGTGAGTGATTTTTTTTTTTTGCTATGAACATTGCTCATCGAGAGAAAATCCAAGGTCGTTTTCCAAAAATTTTTTCGCAATAAAAAATTTCGAATTGAACATTCGTTATAAATTGAAAATACGAACACAAAAATTTGATGAAAGTTTCGAACAAATTAACGGTAATGACGATTAATAAGATCTTTATTTAATCGAATTTGTATCACGATCATCACCATTTTAAATTCCATTTTAAATCCAACGTGATGTTATAACAATCGATTCATATCGATTAAAATTTCAATTAAATTACAATTTCGAATCGACAAACTTAAATTTTCCTCTGAGAATTGGATCGATATCATCGATATCTCGTTCCACAAGGGAAACGAATGTCGGAATTTTCAATGGTAGTTTAACGTTCTAAAAGCCACGTTAATTTGCTTGGTAATTAAGAATAAACACGAAAGTACGTTTAATATTAATTTTAATCACAAAATACCTTTTACCAGTTTCTGATAATTTTATCACAATCTCGTAAAAAATTAATCGAACTTTTTCCCTAGAGCCGGTCAAACGTTAAAATCGAAAGGGGAAAAAAAGGAGGGAAACAAAACTTCCCTTTAAACGAGGTAAAACACGTTGGCGAATTATTTGTTATTTTTCTATTTCTCGAATGAACTCTCGATTTCGATCTTTTTCGAGAAAGAACAAGACAAAAAGAGTAATATTCTACAATATTAATTACATATCAGATTTATCGTCTACCAATCTGTTCGAGAAAAATCAAATAAAAGAGGAGGGAAACAGAAAAGACTTTCATCTAAAAGAATCGGATAAAAGCGAACTCGTGAATCTTTCTATTTGTAAACTACTTTTGTTACAAAAATTTCATTTGTTAAATCGACAATTGAAGAATTACAACACGCGGCATCGAAAACTTTCTTCGTTTATCAAGCTTATATGATTTTTACGACATCGACCGAGAGCGAGAAGAAAAAAAATGAACGTTTTTATTCAATAATCTTTCCCAATAATTCCCCTTTTCCACTAAGAATTAAATCATTTTAATAGTTCGCGATGCTGGATCGAGTAAAAGTCGAAGCATCGACGATTTTCGCCTTATAGGCGATGACGCTGGTGAAAAAAGGAAAGGAAAGGAAAGGAAAAAGGCGAGAAGAATTATCTTTAATGTCATGGAAATTGGTGGGAAATAGGCAAAGTGAATCAATCTGAAGCGATAACTTTTTCACTCGCAAGCTTGTACTTCTCTCTTTTCTTCGATCTCGAACATTAAAAATTTCTCGAGAAAATGTGGAACCTGAGAATGTTCGAAATGAAAATTTAACGCGACAACACAGCGCGTAAAAGAAAATTGTTTACTGAATTGTAAAAAGGAAATTGTTTGTTGAATTTTTCCCAAGAGAGTGACGTGTTATCGATATCGATGTCTATACTCGCGTAAACATTCTCTCAAACAAAAAAAAAAAAAAAGAAGGAAGATGCATCCGTTCGAGCCAATAATTATGACGTGGTTGGGATCGATGGTATTCGCGTTAATCGATGCCACTGATTCGGACGATTATCTTTTAGTGGATTACACCGATGAATCGGATTACAATGCCACCAATTGCACAAATATTTACTGCATCTCGAACGAAGAGTACGTGGATCGTATGATGAATTACATATTTCCCAAATTTTGGGATTGGGTGCTGATCGCGTCGCACAGCATCGTCTTCGTCATCGGATTAATTGGAAATGCCCTAGTCTGCATCGCCGTTTACAGGAATCATACGATGAGAACAGTGACGAATTATTTTATCGTCAATTTGGCAGTGGCCGATTTCCTAGTTTTATTACTTTGTCTTCCATTCACCGTGTTATGGGACATCACGGAAACCTGGTTTCTTGGTTTAACCTTGTGCAAAGCTGTACCGTATCTCCAGGTAAGATAATTATGCCTGGATTCGTTCACGATACTTTTTAATTAACCACTTCTCATACATCTCACGCGATTCTATTTAGAAAAATCGTAACCGGAAATCTTTGGAGACCAAGCTGCTTTTATATTCGTTTGAAATTTGCGTTTTTATGTTCTTTTTTCAAATACGCCATTACAGATTTCGTGCACGTCCATCCGATAGCGTGAACAAAATATCTAAGCATGATATTGTTCGTTACCGGACTCGTAGCATTAATTGAGCTTTTCTCGTATATTTATTTCAACAGTATATAAGCATCCTCTCGAATTTGGGCCAACGATTCGAGAAGCGGCAAAATGCAAAAGCCCCGGCTGCTTTAATTACAGAATTGAACGCTCCGTCGACGGGATTCGCTCGACGGTATTTTCATTCGATAATTTACGGCATCTAATATTCATTGAGTTTATCCAATGCGTAAATTTTAAGAAACGATCGTCGTCTCGTTTTTTATTCATTTCGATGATTGAATCCGCAACACGTCGAAACTTTCCTTGGAAAGTTTGGCTAACCAACAGCTGAATGATAATAAATTCATGAGTCGATCAAGTTATTCTTCGTTTGATATTCAAACTGCTTTTCATATTCTAACAACATTTTTTTCTTTATATATTGAGAGACGAAAATCGTGGCATCCAAGATAAAGGGCGCTTTAATTTTCAACGAAGATTAAAGTTTCCTTTTTAATCATCGGATCATTTGAGCGGTATATTCGTTTTGGCTCGTCAGCGACTTTTAGCTAGTTTCGAATAATAGGACCCGTCCTATGGACACAAATGTCTTTATTCAAATTTTAATTAACTTGATTACAATATCTCTTCGCGTGGCTAATAACGAACGTTCCAGTGAAAAGCCGATATCGTATTCGCTCCGAAATTTTCTAAACTCAACGACATGATTGGAAATCTTGATAGTTAATCAAATTATCGACATCATCTCTATTGAAAATTCTACAATTAATATTTTGTGGAGCGTGACTAAATATACGTTCTTAAATACCATTGAAATAATATCAGAAAGTCGAAAGAACTTCGTTTCTTGTTATTCATTTCATTTTCCAATTGCCAATCGCAATTTCAACATTTTCGTTATTTAATTATCTTCTTTAAAATCAATTCGAATATTTTGTCAGTGAAGATGAGCATCGACATTTTTAGTTCTCAGATGGTGCAACAGATGGCTCGATACTCGTAATGATTCTCGCATTCAATATAGAGCGTAATACGTAACATAAGGCGAAAGCGAGATTCGGTTCGTTTAAAAAGGGTGCTCGCTACTTTAATATCGCGTTAGCACGGTCAAGTACCATGCTAGCGGGGTATGGCAATCAAGACATACCCAGTACGTAATTTTTGTGAATGCGAGGCTGTTAGCTGCCATTTTGCACTGACGCCTCCTCTTGGCCGATGAACGAAAAATAAGTTATATCTCGTTCTATGTATGTTTGTTAAGTAATTTTTTTCCATTTTCTTCTAATTTAATTAAATCAATAAAAATATATATGTAAATTAGAAAATAATATGAATAATATATTATATTAGGATGGTATCGTCGTTTATGTTACGAACGAAACAGATATTTAAACATTGAGCGGTGTGGTTGGCGTGAACATATTATTACGCTACGGTAAACTTCAATTAAGCTTGTATTTGATACTGTTACCATAATTGACATGTAAATAAATGATTGGAATAAAAAATATAGAAAACGATAAAATTTGTGATATAAAGAAATTAACATTAATGAAAGAAATAAAAATTGTATTTATTTTCATATATTGTAATGCAATTTTTAGAAAGTGAACCATGTAAATATTTTTCTGTTATTTTTTTAACGATGAACGATATCACAGATGAGTTATATTTTTGATACGAAATTTTGATGTTACCTATAAAAAGTTGATGCAACCATTCACAAAGGAAATATGCATTTTGATTGATAGATTCGATTGTTACTTTTAAAAATTCAACCAGTTATGCAATCCATTTTGCGAAACCTACAATATATAACACGCCTCGACAAAGTTTCTTTTTCATTTTGTTCGTGAATCATTTTGTGTAAGTATTAACAAAATCTTTTTTTAATGATACAAAATGAGATACAAATAATTTTTTATCGAGAGATATATGGAATCTGTTAACCGAACGGAATATAAATATAACATTGTGAAGCCATTGGTTGCATTAACCCAACAAAATGAACTTCGTGATCGACATTATTCCGCTCGGTAAAACCGAAATTCGCAAATTATACAGTTGACGATCAATTTTTTCGAATTATCGATTCTTTCCAACGTGAACGAATTAGGAAATAATATTATCAAATATCTAGTTTGCCTTGAAAAGAATTTAATAATTTTTACATCGACATATTTCCCGCGGATAATATATGTACAAGCGTTATCTAATTATCATTTTAATTCTTAAAATATTTATCTTGTACGATTTGTATTCAATAATCTTTTATAATAAAATGAAAATAATTTACAATTAAAAAATTAAACTTTATTAAATGTAAATATAACATACGTCATTTTGATTATTATTCGTTATTGAATTTAAGAAAAGTAGAAACGAAAGAAAAAAAAACGAATTAAGTATATTGTTACTATACGACGAGGTGATAAAATATAAAGGTGTACTTTAGGAATCAAGGCATATAGGAACCAGCTTTATAGCTTATAATTCGGATATTGTTTCAGATTTCGATGTTCACTGCCTGATAAGAGATACGCGAGAGAATACACGGAATAATTCACTAGTCATGAGCTAGTCGTAATTATCGTTTTTTACAACTACAGTAACGATAAAATCATTTATTAAAACGAAACTAAAGGGACTGGACAGGATTCCTTATCATTATGGAATTTTGACGCGCCATTAATATTACATTAGTCATTTATAGAAACAGTGAAATCCATATACAAATTTCAATCACAACATTTGCAAACGAAACATTGTTCTAATTAATTGGAGTATGCAGTTTCAATTTTCGGTTTTCTGCGATCGATTCGTACGAGTGGGAGTGCTGGTAATCCTGGATCTAGTTAAAATTCGATCGGCCAGTATCGTGACAGTGGTTCACTTGTATAACTATCTACATGGAAATATGGCTCGTTTGGCTCGTTCATCATACTCGTGTGCATGTGACTGCGCGTATCCATGTGTAAACTTGCATCCCTTGCGCCTGTATCTTCGTTAGGCGTTTATATGCTACACGCACTCATGAGCAAGGTAACTCTCAGCCGTTGAATCGTATTATCTTACAACGTGTTGTTGCACACCACGTTTCCAATATATGATAACTAATCTTTGGGTTCTCAACTTTACAGGGGACAATTCTCAAAATATTCGAAATAATTGTCCTCTGAATTTTCTGTCGAAGATTCGAATAATTTTATTCGTATCGCAAATGTCAATGATAAATGTTGCTTCGCTGAAAGTAAATCCGCGTGAAAATTCATCAACGAAAGAGGTAGCGTTATTTTCACGAAAATTTAACGCAAAAAAGATATCGCGAGAAAATATGAAATTTCGCTAGATGAAATTCCGGTGCGGAAGAAGAGAAACAAGAAGAGATAACCTGGCCAACGGGTTGAAACGGAAAAACGACTGAAGTACTTGCTGGAGTTTCGAAACGTGAATACTTTTTTTTTTTTACAGACAGAAGTACGCGAAAAGCAAAGAGAGTGTGCAACCACACACATGCGTATAATCAGAGTATAACGTGTTTCGCAGAGTTTATCGTGTCACGCTATACGCCGCATAATTTCTTCGATTCTTTTAAGAAATCTGAAAAGAATTATTTAAAGGGAATATATTTCTCAACGAATTGTCCCTCTTTAAACGAAATTTTCAAGCTTGTAGAATATCCGAGCTAATAGCATTATTAACTTAAATGACTTTGTGTAGATCCCTTTTAATTATCTTGTGTACCGTATCTAATGATAGAGATATCTTGTTGAAACAGGAGCACTGTAATTAATCGTTAGTATAATATATTCAGAAACAAGGGAAAAGATTTTTAAAGAAAGATAATAAAAACAAGCAGAGTCATGATATTTGACCAGTGATCCGGGGATTAAAGCAATTTCGACACGAATCCTTTTTAATAGAAAATACGAAGTTTTTGTTATTCCTTTAATTCTTTAATTTTAATTAATAGATGATTAATCATCGCATCAAAGTTGAATAATAAAATATACGATTTGTATATTTGTTGTATATCTCTTCATAAAAAGGAAAGAAAAAACACTTGATCAGTAATTTTATTTGCATCTTAGATAGCAATTCTCTAGGATGGAACATCGAAACGACTCTTTTCGATTACATATACGAGATTGTACCATTACAGCTTAACGATCTTCGAAAAGAGACGATTCGACTAGAAAGGGAGGAATAAGTAACGAGGGAAGCTCTTTTGTTTCGAACATTTGCATTTGTTTGCAAAAATGTATTCTTAAAGAAAGAAAGAAAATCTCGTCGCATTTACGCAATAGAGAGAAAACCGATTAATACGATTGCAATACAGTAACGAATGATAAATTTAATCGTTCCAACGATTAAGTTTGTAGTTTTTCAGCTTATCTATCGCGAGATTTAAATTCTTGCCAATGTTACGAGGCACGATAATTAAATTAATCGTTGTTGCACATTTTTATCGGATGATCCAAGAGCCCTTTCAAATTATCAGATTACGGGGAAGAAAACATAAACTGTTTTCGAAAATTGTGGAACTTAAAAGAAACTCGGACTGATTGCGTGTAGGTTTGTTGAATCATAATCGTGAACGAAATATTTTTCCACCTCTCTGTAACTATCCTCTCATATTTATTTCGACGTAAATTTCGACGAATTCCCTCGTGGATTTCGATTCATCCAATCGAATGCAATCCCTAGTAAGTGAAAAAAAAACCTCTAGTAACTCTTCGCTCATCCCGGATACTTTAATATCGGAATATGCGGAATAAATAGATGCATTGCTGCTCGAACCGTGTGTCGCTTGGGATTTCGGCATCTGGAAAGGACACGAAGGAGTTAATGATACAAAGTTTGCGTGTCTGGATGTTAAAAGATCACTTGTAACTGGCATATCGTACGGGTGAGGTGATATATCATCGAGAGACAACTTTATTTTCGTGACCGCATAGTAATTGGATTTTTTATAAATAGAGATAAATAGATAAAATAGACAGATAGATAAGCTAGAAAGATAAGATAAACAGATAAGATAGGCAGATAACTTTTTTCGAAAGTTTCGTACGAAACAGAGAGACAGATAAATAGATAATCACCGGTCAATATCTTCATCGGCCTTTCCCCATTATGTGCCACGAAGACGAGGCAACAGAGTCGAATATGGGATCCCCGATCGGATCGATTTCTTGCCGCTCGTAAACCAGCTCGTATATAATAAGGGAATATGGGAAATCTTATAGTAAATACCTCTTGATGCTTAATTTTCAACTATATAAAACCTCTAATTCCTCTAATTGATAGCACAAGAGGGAATATCGAAGTTGAATTCGAACCGAGGGACAATTAAAAATACCTTGCGTATTTGACCTTTTCGAGTGAAAAAAAAAAAAAAAAAAGTCAAGAATATTTAACGTGTGTAAATATAAGTACAATTATCGAATAATAAAATATAATAAAATAATGAGAAAATTTCCACAGATAAGCTTGTCAATCCAAGTTGACAATGAAATTAAAACGGGGGATTAAAACATTCTATCTGTTGTTTG
The DNA here is from genome assembly GCF_000469605.1 of Apis dorsata. Lineage (NCBI taxonomy): Eukaryota > Metazoa > Arthropoda > Insecta > Hymenoptera > Apidae > Apis > Apis dorsata. The sequence goes on along the minus strand of NW_006263836.1, from coordinate 266,450 downwards.
TTGGAAAAAAGATTTCGAGGTTCGTTCGTGAGTAAGAATCGTCAGACTCGCTTAATCGAGTGATCCGATATCGGTTCAATTACACCGATAGCCCGAGTGCAAAGTTCCAAGTGGTATTGTCGCGATATTGCCGATACGCGTTTAGTCACGCATCGGCCGTGAAGAATGTAGTTGTGAGTGTGACCGATAGATAACCGAGATTTAATTAAAACGTGCTCCACGGACGTGGCAAACGATCGTTCCGCGTCAGACGGAACGTTGGAAAAACAATAGAGTTTGTTCGTGCCGACGAACGACGATTTATCTGTTACGAGTCAGGATCGAATTGCTCGATCCCCTGTTCCTCCCATTTTTGTTTCTCCCAGCTTTGTTCCAATGCTGTTTAAAAATTATTTGAAATTTCCGCAGGTGGAGGGAATAATCTTGTTCAATTGAGTCAACCGAGTTGGTGTTCTCGCGTTAACAATCTTTATGTACACTCAGAGTTTCACACTTAGCTCCGATAAATTAATTGAGATATACCCCTCTGGTCTGGCGCAAACCTTCCCGACTAATTGCGCGGAAATTATGTTGAAATAACAACCGAGGAAAGCATTCCGTAATTTGCTCGGTGCATTAAAGCTAATCGTTCTTTATCTCTGCTAACTTCTAATATTCCTATCGATTTACAAGTTTAAACACCTTCTTGCCAAGATCCTTGACCGACTCTAATTAATACGGCAGTTTAACGATTGAATCGCTAAATGTCAATGTTATTTTCTAGCCTTTTCAAAACGACTTTTAATCTTCATTTATACATCGTTCGCTATTAAATTTGTAACGCCCTTGTAATGAATTTGTAAATGGAAAAAGTTCTCGCAGTTAACTCAATTATCTTATATTATAAAAGAAGAATTAATGTTATTATCGAAGGAGAATTTTATATTCTTCAATAACAATTTTGATTTCAAGATTATCTTCTAAGATAAGAAAATAAAGTATAAACGGAAAAATAAAGATTCTTATCAATATTTTTATATACATAATAAATATTTATATACGTAATAAATATGATAAAGAGCTAGAATTATTCGAATCAGATAAATTATTGAAAACAGAGACTGGTTGCTTCGAAAGAGAAAAAAAAAAGAAATTATGATTCTCTAACAAACTTCTCATTTGATTGGGATAATTAGATTTCGCTATTTTTACTCTCAACGTATCACAACCGTACTTCTAACTCATTTCTAATGCTTGTTTAAAATTTTTTAATTGCTTTTAACCTTTCTATTGCTTAGTTGAAATTAAAATGTCTCCAAGATTTGGAGCATTTTATTACTATTTCAGAATAAGCGATTCCCATTGTTATTATAATATAATTCTCTCATTAATTTCCTTTCGCGCATTTAGATAAAAAAAAATTCCGTTCCGTCCGTTTATCATTAAAGTCATTTTGTTAAGAAAAACGAACGAGAATCGAGAAAGTATGCAAGTATATTTATGTACATGTAAATGAAAAAATAAATTATTTTCACGCATTTTCACCTTGTTTTCCAGTCTTCGATAATTTCACTTGTGTTGCGCGCAATAGACGCGATACGATAAAATGTTAATTATGATTTACAATAAAAATATGAAAAAGATACTGAAACGATCGTGTCAGATTAGAACAGATACCTAATGGAGAAAGGCTAATGTTTCGAAAAGTAGAAACGCGTCAAGAATTAATTGTCACTTGTTTGAACTACTACTACTACTACTACTGCTACTACTATTGACCAACTCTATTCGATCAATTCGAATATACAGGACGTTCGTTTCTATACACAAACTCCGTAACAAGCCCTTTGACGGAATAATTCGGAAATTCAATCGACAGCAAGCATTTGCAGCCGGTTTCCTAAGCGTGTTAGTATGACGTAGCGTATGAAAAGGCATCATGTTCACTAAGGTATCGGTCGGTCGTGAGCGTAAGTTCTCCGTTTCTCGGTCAAACGTTGTAAAAAACTTCTTGACCGGAATATTTTTAAATCCAATTCGCCTAATTATTCGATTGTAATCAACTCTTGAATGAATTTTTCATTCGACTATCTGGTAGATCAGATGCAAATAACACGACACACGTTTACGAGGAGAAATTTAGATCGAGTCGATGGAGGACACGATTCATTTTATTAATTTCTCAAGTTGTCCACGAGCAAAAAGAAGGATAACTCGAACGTGCGAGAGTAATAAATTTTCTGACTGGAAGGGAAAAAAAGGAGCGCGGGCGTAACAACGGAATTAACGATTT
>NW_006263836.1:245286-264092 GCF_000469605.1 Apis dorsata | reverse complement strand
TTTTTTTTTTTTTTTTTTTGCCAAGAAGCAAAATTTTTATCCGAATCTCCTCGTCTATATTTTCTAACTGCTCGTTTTATATTCATGACGTGTCTTTCTAGACCGACTGCAAATAAACCATGTTATCGGATAAAAAGTCAAAACGTAGAATATGCTTGTAAGAAATTCTAGATCTGCATAAACGTTTGCATTTACCCGACTACTTTAAGATGCCAATTAATGCTGTACTATTAAATGATATGAACTCAACGTTAATCTGGTGGCGCGACATGTAAATTTTATAGCGAAATTATGGAAATTTTTGTAAATGAGCGAAAATTAAAATTATTAATCAAGGAAATTATTAATTTATTTTCTTATCGGATATGAAAATTCAATTATTACAAATAAAGTTTCTTAAGCCTCTTTTTTTAAAATCATCTTTCTAGATCTTCTTGTAATTTCATTTTTAATATCTAACGATTGCGGTGTTATGCATATATTTTAATAATGATATCCCGATCTTGATTTTTTGTTTCAGACAGTATCCGTGACTGTGAGCATATTAACCTTAACTTTTATATCGATAGATCGATGGTACGCGATATGCTTTCCCCTGAGGTTCAAATCTACCACAGGATGGGCAAAAAATGCGATCATCGGAATTTGGACAATAGCTCTTCTATTTGGTAGTTATACACGTAAAATTTATTATTTTTCTTTAAATAAATTGTTGAACGGCACGTATATGTATTGTTTAGAATACGCATGCATAGAATAACTAGGTTCAAAATTAAGGCACTCGACATGTTATTTTTAGTTACTGACAAACTATGAGAAAAACCATGCACCAACACTCAACGTTTGTGCAGATATTCCAGATCTTGTGGTGTTGCATACCGTCCCACCTACTCACATCAAAATAAAAACGATTTTATTCACACAATGTAATATATCCTGGAGTAAAAAGAATCAAGTCATCTTCATTATCGTCAAATTAATTTTCCTCTATACTGGACCTTTGATCTTCATGAGCGTAGCGTATTGGCAGATTGTAAAAGTCCTTTGGAAAAGCGACATTCCAGGGCATAATTGTAAGCGAATGATTAATTTTTATTTATTCATATCCTATAAATAGAATTATGACTAATTGCCTATAATAATAAAACGCAATGAATCATTATAAAGAATATTTCTGCAACTTGTAACGTGATCTCGAATAAAATCGAAAATCGTTTATATGTATACGTTTTTCCTCGTAAAATTTTTGTATCATTGTTTCTTATACTGTTAATATTCAATAATCTGAAGATATATTCTATGAAACATTTAATATTTGCGGAAATATTTGAAAATGCTAATACAATAATATGTAAATCTGTTCAATGAATAATTAATGATCTTAGCGAGAATAAAAGTAATAGCAAGATAAGATCGTGAATAATTATTCGAAGCATTTACAGTATCGTCACGAGCATCTCAGATGAATCAGATTCCAACATCCGGTGGCGGAAATCCGGAAGTGCAGCTAAGATCTCGAAAAAAAGCAGCAAAGATGTTGGTCACGGTGGTCATCATTTTTGCCATTTGCTATTTTCCCGTGCATTTACTCTCCGTTTTAAGGTAACTTTTACTATTTGAGTAAATTTTCCTTAATGTTTAAAATCTAAATTAAAATATTCGAATCATTAATAGGAAATTATTACTAAAATCGATATAGATACTTAATAGATAATATTATTTAATATTTCAGGTATACCACTACATTGCCATCGAACAAATGGATAAATGCTATCAGTTTAATCGCGCATGGCCTATGCTATTTCAATAGTGCAGTTAATCCTCTGATCTACAACTTCATGAGCGGTAAACAACTTATTTTCTTATTTTCTTACTTTCATTAGCTGCAAACAAATAATACTTTGTCCAACGTGTTTCGATTCAGAGAATTAGTTGGTTAATTAGTAGTTAGTTAATTTTTCCAATGAATGATAAATAGCTTATATCGTTTTAAAATCTCATTGATGTATATAATTGATTTTCTATAAATTTGCATTACAGCAATGTATTCCCATTATATTGTTCCATTTATGTTTCCTTCATAAAATTGACAAGTTTAATGCAAAACAATTTGATAAAAGTGCTAATATGAGTAAATTGATATCTTTGTGAAATGGAATAGAATGATTCATTTTTACTTGTTTTATAAATTTAATTATTGATATCATTACAAAATTATGAACTTATTATTATTATTAGAAGCATTCATCATTATGATGATAATTTACTTTCTTGGATTTCTCATCTTTTTTAAAAAAATTTATAATCAAATAAAGCATTGTTTCGTTTCAACTATTGATCAATTAATGACTTGATTTTTTTACTTCGTACACAATTTTTATCTTATATAATTAAATTTACCATTATACCGTTCGATTAAAAAATTCTTTTGTTATTAATTCGAAATTTTCCGATATATTCTATATCAATAAAAATAATATTTTTTAATTCGCAAAAGAAATATTATATATATATGAATATATCTGTAATTATTCTTTATTTATAAATTTAATAATTCTGGTTCTCATAAAGAGAACGGAAATAAGAGTGATAGCAAATGTAAAAGAGTAAAAAAAGACATTTAATGTGATTTACAGGTAAGTTCCGGCAGGAGTTTGGTCGTACATTTCGAGAATGCTCCCCTTCGAATCCCTCAAACGGTCGCAGGCTAGCAAATCAGCAACCCAGCTACGCTTATATAGCGAATGAATATCGCTCTACACCGTCGAAAAATCGTGAACAATTCTGACATACGGAAATGCGAGTCTCTTGGAAAAAAACTTCTACTATTACCGTGGAAGGAACTCAAGCCAAAAACGAATCTACCCATGAATGATGTAGTTTGGATGTTACCCTCTGCAATTTCAATGACGCTTAGGGTGAGCTATATTATATTTTAGAGTTTTGGGCTATTTCTCAAAATAATTTTTATAATACTTGTTATACTTTTAATTTTAATTTAACCACTTTATTTTATATATTGGCCGACTATCGAAAAGTAAACTTTTTTAATTTCGGAAACGTAATTTTTCAATGATTTTGAAAACGAAATCAATCGAATTATTGATATCGATTATTTAGATTGTTGCAAATATCTAAATATCTTAAAATCTTTATTCTATTCTTTTGAAAAATTATGATATTTAAACAACATATCTGAAATGACTAATTAATTTTAAAATGCTCGGTAACAAAATATTATATGGCTTACCCTTTTCGTTAAAGTATAGACAAGACTACTAGCATCAATATTAATTATAATGTTAAATTTTAAATGAATCTTACAACAATTTACTTTTTTGAAAATAATATTAGAATTAAAACAACGTAAATTATTTTATTTATATCATATACTTGAAAATATTATAGAAAATATTCAATAATTAATCACAAGGATTTTTATTACAGGGAAATTTCGAAAGGAATTTAGGCGTACATTTCGCTGTACTCGAGAAAGTAATTCTCGCATGCAACGCGGATATCTTGCGAGCACATCTAATTTTCCTCGAATTAAAACTCGGACTATGACGATACAACGGACAACGTTTAAAAATAACAACCTTCAACGAAACACCGAAATTATACCTCTCAGTGCTATAACCAGCATTCAACAAAACGAAAAACACGACTGATCGTAAGCATATACCTATATTAGTCATTATGATTATTAGACGCGCAATAAGATTCACAAATAATTTATTTACATATAATTTGAACTTTAATATTAAGATAATAGATAAATACAACAAAAATTATATTTTATTCGATAAGTAACAAAAAGAACTTGATAATCATATTTAGTTTTTAAATTTGTAAAAATTGTTAGATACTTTTAATATCCATTGAAATATGAATTCATTAGATAACGAAACACTGAGCTATCTAAAATGTACTTACAATATTAAGAATTACCAGGGAGAAGCTCGACGTTTATTCTTGTAGAGCATGAATTATAACATAGGCACATACGAATTTGTAAATCATTCTTCTAATAGAATGATTGTATTTAGAATAATTATGTATATGTATTCTTTAAACGATACGTCGAACATACGCCGACAAAATTATATGTAAAATATTTAATAAGATTATATATATACTATATGTATATATACGCTACATGTTATAAATATGTGATGCAAATTTCATATTCTGTACACTGTTGTTAGTACATCATGTAATCTTGAACTTATCTTTAATTCGTTATAATTATACATGTACATCTTTGTCATGTATAGAAATTAACCCAAAAATCAATTCTATTATTCGTATAATCTCATTTCATTGTTGATGAAAATTGTATATAAATTAACATTAATTGATACGTTCGTGCATTTTGAGAAATTTGAAAAACTCAATAACTCAAAAAGAGGAAAATAAATTTAGTCATATATGGAAAAATTTCTTATCAATATATTATCTTTCCATTTCACCTTGCCAGTAACAAAGCATATTTTTATAAGCGTATTAAAAAAAAAAAATTATCGCGATATCAACCTTTCGAAGCTATTATGAAAAGTCGATTAAAATGGATAAATGATAAATTTTATAGTTAGTATCAATTTTGTCTTAATTAGATTTTAAGATATACTAAATTATATAACGATTATTTCTTCATAATATATGCGATCGAAGATTTTTTTTGCTGTCCTAATGTAAATAAAATTAAAGCATTAAGTAATTCTTTACCTAATAAATGTACTCCATTCATTCATCATTTACTTAAATCACGGTACAAACTCATTTGTACACAAAAGACATAACACGTATTAAGGTTACTGACCTGACTATATCCTATTTACAGTAGCCATTGTATTAAAAAGATATATCGATTTATTGATGATTTCATCAGTCAATGCTGCATGCGTTAATACTCGATATACAATAATATGTTTAACACTAATCGTTTCTACTAATTAATTATTAGTAGATTTCATATATGAAAAGAGTTTAACAATATAGAAGAATGATATTTAATGATAGCAGCAGATTGATGGAATTCGTAGTGAAACATTAATACAAATGTAAACTACGAAATATACAACAATATAATGGAATTAGATAGTCATTCAAAATATGTTTTAGATACGCACACATCCAATTCCTATAATATTTCACAAATAATTCGTGAAGATCATTTTGCTATACAGACTTCAATAAAATTACACAGCATTATAATATATGCATACTCATACTCACGAAATGTAACAATTACGTTTTTTGTAAGATACGTTACACGCTGTGCGATGTTCTCTCAAGCTGCTGTTTCTTCAACAGCAGTAATTTCAGTCGTAGTGCTTTCAATTTTATTTGAATCATTTTTAGTCTCTTCAATTATTACTTGCGTAGTTTTAAGTGGAATAATATCTTGTTCATTTATAATGACTTTTGATGAGTCATTAGCACTTATATCATTTAATTGATCCGCAGTAGTATTTTCTAAATTCACAGTAGCTTCAGGTTCGATATTTTTAATATTCTCTTTTTCAGTATTCTCAACCACAGTATTCATTATTACACTCGAATCTTCGATTTTCTGTGTTTCTTGAACATCTGACGTAGGCTGTTCGATTTGCATATTATCAAATTGTTCTGATATAATCTTCTGATCATCTTCCACCGAATTAGTTTTAACTTCTTGTTCAGTCTGTTGTATACTACCAGGTTGATTCACTTGTTGAGGCTGTGTGCTTCTACCTCTTCCTCGACCGGTTTGGTGTTGTTGATTTTCAGGTGGTGGAAGAATAGGAATAGCCGCCTTTGGCCGTCTCATTGGAGCTGATTGTTGTTGTTGTTGAGCTGGACTATAATAAGTGCAACCTTGCGGTTGGAACAATTCTTGTGGAGGTGGAGGACGCTGTGGCTATAAAATATAAAATAAGCATATGGAAACTTCAAAATAATATAATTTTGAAATTTTAATGAGATAAAATGTACCTGTACTGGTGGACTATAGCCTTGATAACCTTGATAATTTGGTTGAAATGCTGGTCCATTTGGACCAGAAACATAATTAATTATACTAGCTGGAGTTTGTGGAGGAATAAATTGCGGTGGTGGTACTAAAAATGGTGGTGGAGCATAACTAGCAGGTTGACCATTAGGTGGTATAGGAATCACAGGTTGTCCAGCCAAAGGTGCAGTTGCGGTAGCAACAGGTGTAGATTGTTCAAAATGACTTTGAGGATATCCTATAAAAATAAAAAATATGAAACATGATATATGAACATAGTTACAAATTCAAAAAAATTAAATAATAATATAAAATAAAAAATAAAACATAATTATCTGTGTACTTGAAGGATTATGTCTATTTAACAAAAAAAAAAAAAAAGAAAGAAAGAAAGAAAGAAAGAGAAATAAATAAAACATTGTGTTTAAATAACCTACATTATCTCACCTTGTGAATCTAAAACACCTCTTGAATTTCCAGCTAAATACATGTACATATAAGTTAAATATTAATATAACATAAATATATTTATATTATTATCCATATTTATATCCATAAAAATATTTTATAAACAAAAAAGAAAATTTTAATGCATGAATATGCATATACCTTGAGGAGAAAAATATCCATGTTGACCATGTTGGCCATGTTGTCCATGTTGATTATGCTGATTGTGTTGACTATGTTGACTATGTTGACTATGTTGATTATGTTGTCCATGTTGTGGTGGATAATTTTGTTGACCTGGATTATCTGAAATAGTAGGTCGCTGTCGCAAACTAGAATAACGTTTTGGCCTATTAGCAGAACTGTCTTGTTGAATTGACTGTTGTTGTTGTTGCTGTGGTTGTTGTTGTTGTGAATGAGATTGTTGTTGCATTCTTGGAGGTACAGTTCCTGTCCTCTGTTGATTTGAGGATTGCCCATAAAAGCTTTCTAAAAAAATATTAAATAACAAAATAATACATAATATTACTTATAAATAAATAAGCATTAAAGACTCACTATTATGTCTTCCACTTTGATGATATTGAGCACTATCATTAACATTAATATGTTTCATATCATGAGTAATTTGTTGTTCATCATCACTTCGTATATTATTTCTTTTATTCTCTGTGGAAATTGGACCCGCTCCACGTCCCTTTGGTTTAGTCTCAATTGTTCTATTGGTGACCATATTGTTATTAGCATTTGTTCTGAATCCTCGTCCACGAGTTTTACTTGCTGCCAAGCTTACAGACTCTTGAATGTTCCTCTTGTTATTATCTCTTGGAGAGGTTTTTGTATTAACTAATTTATCAGCATCACCACCAGCTCCACTATTTCCATTACTATTTTGTGTATGAGGTGAATGTTTAGTATCTTTTTTCCAAGCTGGATTTGTAGGTTCATTAGGAGCTTTATTTTCATTTCTATAAATAAAAAAATTGAAATATTTATTTTTTTATTTAATATATTGAATAAATAAAAAAATGTAATAAATATAATACATTTAAATAAAATTATTACATACGTATGAGTAGTAGATGTATGGCTAGACTTCGTTTTTGAGCTTGTATCATTTTGAGTTTGTAGAGGTGGAAAATTTGGTACTTTATTTTGTGATTTATTTTTACTGCTGTACCAAGCTGAAGAGATTACTGGTTCTTCTACATGTGCAGAAGCATTTTTATTTGTTCCTAGAGCTGGAAAATCTTCACCACTTCTATTAAATCTTCTATTCCTATTTAGAATATTACTCCCAGGTTTTCCATATGCATCCTCATCTTCCCAATTACGTGTATACTTATTAGGTCCACGACTAAAAAATATAATAAGAAGAAAAGAATATTATAAAAATTAGAGTATTTTTAAAAATATATTTACCCATATCTTCTTCTTCTTCTAGCTCTAGGTGGACCTTCTTCATTTCTTATATCATAACCATAAACTGCTATTAATTCTTCATGACTTTTTGGTGCTTGCTCTTCATCATTATATCGATCATGATCCCACCTATCTTCTTTATCTTTCCATACTTTTTTTTCTTTGGTTTCTCTTTCACTTTGTGATTCAGCAGCACTATCTATTACTTCATCAGTTGTTCTATCATCATGTTCATAAAATGTTCCTCTCTTAGGAATATATTGTGGATTACGTCTGTCTTCATCATCATCTAATTTTTTTTGTGGTTTTTCTTCTTCTTGGCCATCACCACTTTCTCGCAATGCACCATCTTGAGATTCAGCATCAGAATCAGAAGGATAAATTTCACATTCTGAATCTTGATGACCATCAGTTTGTTCACTGCTCTATAAGTAAAAATTTATAAAGGAAGTACAAAGAAACAAAAAATGGGACTATAATAACTTATATGATATTTATAGATTAAAAAATTATTTTTGAAAATTTTTTTCTGATATTATGAAAGTACATTTTATTTATATTTAATATACAAAATCTCATTTGGATTTTTATATGCAATGAAATTATGAAATACGCAAAACCACTTGCCGGTAAATCGAACATAAAGAAAAGTCTACTTAGTTATGAAAAAGTATTACAGCAGTCTACTTAATCCACTTAATCGAGTCTTCCGTTGAACTTTCGATCCAGTTCAATAAGAAGCAAAAAGTTTGATGAACAATAAGAACTTGGAAGTGAAATCGTGAAAAAAAGAATAAAACTATTTATTTCAATTCTTCAAAATGCAAAATCGAAAACACCTTTATAGCAACTAACCTGGGTTTCTTTTGTTGCATTTAATTCTTCACAAGAGTCCGAGAGGTCGTCAGAACCACAAGACTGATTAGATTTTCGTCGTCGTCTTGTATCCGACATGTTATTATAGTTGAAAGTATGCGTTCTGGAATTATCACAGATTTTCGTCTATAAAATATACGATGAACGACAAATGACTTTTAAGGTCGAACTAGTTGATGCCTGTTCCTGCTTCGATCAGTTTCCGATTTCGATTCTTGGTCACGAATCACAGACTAAACGTATTACTATCGAGAAGGCACACCAGACTCACAAAATTTTAGCAATAGAAATGATTTCGTCGAATCGCTGTCAGATTACTTAATAGCAATGGCGGTTCTATAAACTTCCGAACATGAAATCTTTCTCTACAATGTGTTAAATTAATAGCAATTGGAATAAATTTTTGTATTAGATCCATTAGAATGGCAATATTTATTTATAAATTAATTAAATTGTTTAAAAGAAAATTATTCAGTTTATAATAATATGTTTATATAATTTAATTGATTGCGCGGGAATTTGAATTTTTATAGGTTGTAAACGCCATCTGTAAAATTTGTATTGATACGTAAATATCACTTGATATTTTCAAGATAGGTGCGTACAGCTATTTTCTTAGACCCTGAGCTTCAAAGATGAAAACAAAGTTTTCCTGTTATAGAATTAAAAAACAAATTCGACTTATAAAAAAAAATTGTTATAAACAATTATATGTTTTTATCAAGTATTCTTCTTCCACTATATTTTATAAAGCTGAACAACATTGTAATAAAAAATGACCACGCATGTTGTTCACGTGGTATAAAATTATTGGTATTTGGATATAATTGGGGTTAATCAAAGAACTAAAAATTCTATAAGTATAGTGTCAACATCGTAAGAAAATCTTTTCAGATAAAGTAGAATATTGAAACAAGTAGAGTAGAATATTTTATACATAAAATATAAAATTTAAATTATTTTCAAATTAAATGTATTCATATAATATAGTGTCTGTTAAATGTATATGGACAAATGTTTGTTAACCATTAAGTTGTGATACGAAACATAAATGACCTAACGTAGATATATTGCTGTCGTCATAAGTCCGAAGATATTTCATATAGACTTTGTCTAAAGATATGATGAAATAATTGCAATTTTATTAAAATGTGGAAATACTGTGGTATTTACAATGTATTGTGTATTATAATTACTATTGTATATGGACACGATTTCAGAAGTTTCGATGATACAGTTCTTTTTAAAATTAATTGGCCAGGCAAAGGTGGCTCGGATTTATTAGTAAGTATTAATAAAATAAAATTGATATTAAAAAATATTAATATTAAAAAATATAAATTAATATTAAATTATTATATATATTATATATTTTTAATAGGAATCTAGACCAAATGTAGAACCTTATATTATAACGACTGCAAATAAGGAACGATATCAATGCTTAATTGTTGATAATTCAGAGCAAGAACAAGATTATAATGAACCATATACTGGACCAAATCCAACAGAAATTTTATCACTATTATTTAAACAAAACACTTGTTCTTATAGAGTATACATTATAAATATTATTAATATACTATATAAAAATTATATAAAAAATTGAATTTTATATAAAAATTATATATATTTTTAGGTTGAATCTTATTGGTCGTATGAATTGTGCCATGGACGATATGCACGTCAATATCATGAAGATAGAGATGGAAAACAAGTAAAGACTCAAGAATATTATTTGGGTATTTTTGATAAATTACAAGAGGTAAAGTTTTTAGCTGAATATGCAGAAAAAGAAACACATCCTACTAAAAAAGCAAATATACCAGTAAAAAAAGTTGATGGAATCAATATGCCATATGTTGAAATTGAAATGATTGATGGCACTGTTTGTGATTTAACTAATAAGCCAAGAAAGATAAAAGTTTTGTATGTTTGTTATCAGCATGGTAAACATGAATTATTTTCATTAGAAGAACCTTCTAGCTGTGAATATGAGGTTATTGTCCTCTCTCCTTTGTTATGTAGTCATCCTGACTACAAACCTCAAGCTACAGGCGAAAATGAAATTAATTGCCATCCACTTGATAATGCTCCAAAAAAGCCAAGATCTCTTGTTGCAATGGAAATGGAAAGTCTAAAACTTCGATATCAAAAAGTAACGGTAAAACCATCTTCTGTGCGTTCTTTGTATTCAGTTATTTATTTCTGACTATGCTTGTGCCATATGTATATAATATTGTTATTTAAAATAAAATATATTTACTTATATTTTCTGTGTATGGTAGTGATAATTTTTGTTATTGATTTATATGAAACACATTTTTATGCAAAATTTTCAAATAAGAATAGATTTTTAAATATGTTCTAATAATGTGCCATTCAATAGTAAAAAACAATACATTAATATAAAATTATATATTTTTTCTGAACTAATTAAATATTTCTATTTTATGAAAGATTTTTGAAGTAATTTTGACTTGTACCTTTAAGCTAGTCTTTTTAGTGTATAACAATTTTCGATTTGTTATTTTTATTATTTACTGTCTACATACATTAAATTAACTATTTGTTGCACAGGATGACAAGCTGCAGAAAGTCTATGCAATCTTCCATGTAGATAAGGAGGGCCAGGTCAGAATATTTTGTATTTTTGGGATCAGGCCAAAGTGCTTGATGGTTCTTGTCATTTGTCGCCATTAATTTGTATCTTATTCTGTCCCTTCCTTTTCTACATACAGTTATTTCCTTTAAATCTACAATTTTTCCAAAAAAATATTACAATAACATTATGAATGCTATTTATGCACCATTTTATCTTTAGCATTGCATATCCACTGCTTTACTTATTCAGCTAAATTTAAGGTATTTGTCATTTTTGCTTCACATATTGCTTTTAATTAAGGATTAATGTTACATCACATACATAAAATGCTATATGAAGCATATATTTTCAAAATAAGTATAAATTATTATAAAATTAAAATACTATAAAATCATAATTTAACAATGGAACCGGATTTGTTTATTAATATTCATAAGAGAAAAACGCATTCTTATTTCTAACAAATTCATACAATTGATATTAACATTTGTAACTATTCTCGTAAGAAAGTTCGTTTTGCATGACGCACAATTGAAAATTTAATTAATTTACATTTATTTCAGGATGGAGAAGCGCGTGTTAGAGTTGAAATACATCCCGTTGGGGTTATTGATAAACATAGTAACATTGAAGATTCTATAAATTCATTAACAGATCAAGGTATTAGCCCAGCGGAAGTGAGTCCCGTAAAGAATTTTTTAAGTGGAAAAAATTGTTTACATGGGGTAAATATTATATTTCTGATAATATCTTTTTATTATATTTTTATTCAATAATATATGATATGATATAAATAGGGCAATGGATGGTGGAAATATGAATTTTGTTATGGACGTTCTGTGGTTCAATATCATATTGAACGCGATGGTAAAAAAACTATAGTAAATCTTGGTAAATTCGATAAGCAAAAACATTTGGAATGGATCGCTGCGCACCCACATAAAAAACCAAAGGCTCCAGAGTTACGGAAACATCTTTCTCATTTCTATAGTGATGGTACTATTTGCGATAAGACTGGCAATCCGAGGCAAACGGAGGTATTATATGTTTGTAAATTTTGTAATTTATTTATTTTTGTATATAGTTATTAAAATATTGGTCATTTTCAGGTGAAATTAAAATGCGTTGAAAGTCATACAGCTAGTCCATCCAGCGTTTCTCTATTTCTACTTGAACCAAAAACATGCGAGTATGTTTTAGGTGTGGAATCACCATTGATCTGTGATATTTTAGAATACGCCGATGAAAATGGACTTCTTAGTGAAAAATTTGAAGTGAATTTTGATAAATTAAAGACAACTGCTTTCCATGAATACGACGATTTGGATGAAAGGATAGCAAACGGAGACGATTAAAATAATATTCGATTAATAGATATTAGTTGTTAAAAAAATTTTTTTTAATGATAAAAGTGACAGTATTAGGGTGTTGGACATTTGCATTTCAGTTATTATATAAAAAATTTCAAAAATTTTATTTTTACAGACTCAGTTTATATCAACATAAAAGCGTCATGCAAAGTTTTCAGATATTTTACAATATATATGTAAGCATAACAATTCTTTAAAATATATAATGCGATCGATACATTATCGCAAATTATTGCGCGACGAAAATTGTAACGTTTGCAAAAGTTTTTTCACTTTGTAAAATTTTAAAAGAAATAATTACAATCATCTTATGTTAATTTCTGTTATTATTGAAATGATTCTATTATTCTTATAAATAATGAAAAAAAGAAACATGATGATAGTTACACATAACAAATTATATCATACATTCTTTATTATTGTCCAATATTAAGACCAACTCCCACACGAAATTGTTGTTTTCTATGGTTTAAAAGTGCGCTAATAATCAGTGAGGATTCTGGAATTGGATATAGTTTCTTCTCAAATACACCACCGACTGTAGTTTCAGAATTCACGATACCTCGGAAAAGAAGATCCGCATATGGTACATTTACTTGATAAACTATAGTAGCAATTGACTGATGTGTCCTCGTATTTGTTTCTAACTCGACCCCAATTTCCAATTGCGAGCTAGCTTTGCGATGATAACAAAGATGAAGACCCGCTTCACCTATAGTCCCAGATAATGTTGTAAGTCCTGTACTGTGTCTAAAAGCCATGCACATGACCGTCTGTTGACCGCCTGGAACTTTTGAGCCACGAAGGCATGCAATCTCGGCTCCTAAGGCAATTCTCGATGTGATCGATTGTAAAAAGTGTATTACCACTGTTCCTTGCTTCTTTGTAAATTTTGGATTGGCTAGGGTTATCGCTACAGTGAAATCATTCGACCGATATTCCAGACTGGAACTCGATGCTTTGCATTTTCCATCGGCAATTTGTGCCGATAATTTGTACCTAAGTCTACATCCAAGCGTATGCATAAAAGAGGCGGTCAAATTTCCATTTGGTGCGATATCTCCTGAAGCTACAGGATATCTTTCATTAGGATTAACCACTTTTGTACCAATATATTTTGCACCGAATTTATATCCAGACGGGGTAACGGAACTGAGAGTAATAGTATGTGTCACATTAAAATGTTGACTAAGAATTTTGTTGATGATGAGCCGCGCACCTTCAAAGTTTTGCGGATATAGATCTTTAACCTTTTTATGTATATCTTCGAAACTACCAGGATTTCCTGGTGCTTTGTCTTCTGCTTCGCACGGTATACAATCTTCATTACTTATTACACTTGGTTCTTCTAATTTTTTTCTTGATGCATGCACCGTACCCATTGTAATACATTAGGCTTATTCTTTTAAAAGAACATTTTAAAAGAATCGGAAAATTTTCCTTAAGTGCTTTTTAATTTTGTACTTGATGACAACATATGAATAAAATTAATTCTAACGTAAACAGGTTATATGATTTTTCTGTTAATTTTAAACTTAAATGAACGATATATTCCATATACGCGATATATCGATTTTATAAATTCACTATATCAAACTAAAATATCGATTGTATAGTATATCGATTGTCGATTCATAATACAATTTTAGTATCAATTTCACTACTAGATGGCTTTCGAGTAAAGCATTTAAATATAGTATTTATATAAATATATAAAAATTGCTTTAGAAAACCTTAATAATGTGATTATCTTAATTTAAAATATTATATTTCGTTACAATATTAATTATAATTATATATTAAATGTATAATTTTTTCTCCAAAGTTTGATAATATATGGTATTTATGATGTGTACTTTTCTCGCAAGTGGTCCAATAGTATTCTGTTACTTTATATAACAGAATCAAAGTGAAACTATCGGAAGTGTGTGCTAGTGATGGCACAGCTGAACATTGATCGCTAACGTAGAAATATGGCAGATCTGCTCAGTGGGTGTTGTCACGTGGTCGCTTCAAGTAGCTTGTGTTTGGCTCCCGATTGCGCGTGCAAGTTCGTGGTGTTTTGCTTTAAGCATCATCTCGGATCTGCACGCCTGCACGGTTGAGTCCTTCACGTCGCTCCTCGAACTACCGCGATTTCCAAATTGGGGGGCAATCGAATAGGTCAGACGAGGTTATAATTTGTCGCTTCCATATACAGGCACTGCAGATAAGCAGTATGCCATGTTTTTTTTTTAAATTACTATATTTTTTACATTTAATTAAATTTCACTTAATACTTTTTATAAAAATAATATATAATATAATATAATAAAAAATAAAATAATGTGAAAAAAAACTTTTTTTTTTTATATATTTTTTTTTATATGATTTTATTTTTATTTTTAATTTTATTTTTAAAATAAAAAAATTATATAAAATTTATGTGGCCAATTTTTTTTGTGCTTCGCTGTTTACTTCAGATGCAACTTGAGTAAAAAGTAAATTCCAATTCCATACTTCATCTAATTCTTTCGTCAAATTTTCATTGTATAATTTTTCTGCTAGAAGAGAAAGATTAACACCATTTAAAGACGTGAATGCAGCATTTTTCACCAAATCTGTATCAAGTTCTTTGTATGCAGCTACTCTGTTCACGTTCATTCTATAAGTTTTAAAAAAATTGAAGATAATTGAATGAGAATTTTTGCAAAACTTCATAACAGTACTTACGTTGACGTATTAATATCAGAAAACGCATTATCTTCCTGAATTTCATCCAAATCGGGAATTACAGGAATATCTACAAATATTCTATCACAATCAATTTTCTTGCCTACAAGATTTTTATATTTCAAATAATTTTTTAAATTAATTCTTACCATCTATAATTTCATCCTTCTCTATCCCTCGAGAACGTTCTCTAAGAAATAATCTATCAGCGATTATGGATGTCTGATTTTTTTAATTCTATTTGTTATACTTACTGTTCAATAATAGAAGCTCCACGTATCCTAAAATTATTATTAAAGGAAAATTATCGATAAATTTT
Source organism: Apis dorsata (assembly GCF_000469605.1). Lineage (NCBI taxonomy): Eukaryota > Metazoa > Arthropoda > Insecta > Hymenoptera > Apidae > Apis > Apis dorsata. The sequence goes on along the minus strand of NW_006263836.1, from coordinate 248,349 downwards.
TAATAGAAATCAATACAAAACAACTTACTTCCCGCTTTTCAATTCGTCACCCCATCCAGTTTTTCTAGTACGAGGAGGCGCTACAGGTGGTTGTGCTGATTTCACGAAGGATGACGATACAGGGCTTTCCAAAGGATCATCGTCGAGTTTAGAGTCTTCTAATACAATATTTTGCGTCGATCTTCTACCAAGACGAGGTAAAAGCTAAAAACAATAATATTAATATAATCAATAATAAATTATATACAATTTATTAGAAAAATATTTAAGGACTTACTTTTTTCGAAGTAATTTCCAAATCCGTAGCCCAATCCATAGCTGTCTATTGAATTTTGATAGGTTAGCTAAGAGGTAATCCGCATTTATGTTTGTATGCAGTAACCATAACAACTGAACGGTCTGGTGGCACGCGCGATTGAATCGACTTTACTCGTCTTGCTCCCCTCTTTCGTTCGGGAAGTAGCGCGAGGGGCAAGAAACGTGACTGGAAACGCGCCAGTAATATACTCGAAACCGGTTTCAAGTTCCTTTCGATTAGAGCGCGTCTTTTTAAACATGCCACCAAAAAGATTGGCGCAGAAATAAGCGTAAATCATCGTATAAAAGGTAAAATTGTAACAGCGTTACATTTATTTCTTAAATTTCATTGTACAAATATTTATATGCTCAAAAGTAACAAAAATAAAAATAGAATTTCATTATAAATTTTTTATCCTATATTGTAAATTTGTTGAAAACTCGATAGTTAATAATATTTGGTGTTGTCAATCTGTCGTTGATATTCCTCATCATCGGGATTGGCCTGACAGGCGTTGTCATTGTTTGGTGGTCGTACACCGTTATACCTATAATTTTAATATTAATGATAAGTATATAAGAGAAAACTAGAATATCATAATAACTTTAGATTAAAATGCTTTTAAATATTGAAAGACCTGGAAAAGTCACCCTTGCACAGTCTCCACGGTAATATATCGATTCTTTCATGAAGTATGGGTGATATCTCAGGACTGACAAAGTTTGGAGTACCAGCACCGGAACCACGGGTCAAAAGCTTCCTTTGGCGATCATAACAGCAATGTTGAACCGCAGCACTTCCACTTCCCTGTGTCAGCAATGATCGTATACAGTAAGTGGCTCCTGGCTTGTAAACGTCAAGTCTTTGAGAGTCACCGCTTACATCTCTCCATCTGAAATATTTCATTCGCTTCTCATCCCAAATTTTATCATCGTAAAAAATATTAGTAGGATATTGACATGGGCAAGCAGGTAATGACGTTAAACCATCTGTAACAACAAATTCGAGAAACCAAATACAATATTTAAAACGGTCTGAATGAACGAATTCATACCTAAGAAAACTTGCTCGAGCTTATCCCTGCTATTTAACCATTTTTGACAAGGGTCTTCATTTGTTCCATTTACAAAGTTTAATTCCTTGAAAATATTCCGTTCGTCCGTTGTAGTAGCGTTTCGAAGACTTTGAAATAATTTGACCAGAAGATCGCTTAAACTTTCGTGGATTATAACGTGATCATCGGCAGCCGAGTAAATAGCCGGAGAATATATTTCGTCCGAGTAATCTGTACTCTCGGTAAATTTATCTTTTTTCGATCGATCTCTTTTTTTCCAAGATTGGTCTATATTTTCATACTCGATTTCATCAGTTATAGATGGTTCATCATACGAACCTATCAATCCTTCATCTGATAAATTACTTGTAGAATTGTTTCGTTCTATAACAACGAAATTTCCTTTCTTTGATTTAATTCTATTCTTCTCCACATCGGTATTATAATCCTCTTCTTTAGTTTTATTATACATCTCCTAAATACAAAAATAACTCTAATTTATTTATTTATTTTTTTTTTTCAGTTTATCCAATAATTACCTGTACCTGATCATTCACCCCTAATATATCATCTAATTCTTCTTCGATCTCTAGAACTGTATTGTTTTCATCACGATTTTTCTTTGTCTCGTTAGAAATATGAATATCTATCGGCGTCGTGTTGTTGTCCTGGCGAAGGGACAATTTGCTCCCAGATGTGCTTTCAACGCATGTCGATCGATTTCTGTAACGACGTCGCTTCCGATGTTTCGCATGTCTTGTAGGAATCTCTTCGACCAACTGTTCGTTACGTTTGTTTCTAATTAATTCATCGATCATCCAAGATGGTTGAAGCAGATTCAAAATTTTCTTTCGATACATATTTTCCAAATCTCCATTCATCTCGGAATTATTAATCTGTAAATAAAAAGCAAATTCATTGATTATCCGTGAAAATAAAAGTAATTTAAACACCATCGATCTAGGATAGTTCAAATGGATTCGTGGTAGTGGGATCATTTGGCCGCTCGTTACAAAGAAGGGCAACGGTGGTCGGCACGACATCAAAAGAAGAAACCGTGTTTGACTCGTCGATGAGGTACGAAGCTCTCACAAGGAAAAGGAACGTTGGAATGGAATGGAATGAAATAGGATACACTCGTCGATTCGTGAGACAGGAAATGTTTTTTTATTTCTTGGAAATGTGCATTGTGAAATCGTTTCCCAATAGAAAACTCAACTCAGTGGATGGATTGATGAAATTTCAGTTTCCCGCCTTTTTTAGTTACGCGAAACTCGTTCGATGAAAAATAGAAATATAATGAAAGAAACATTTATAATTAAAACATAATTCACTTTTACAATTGCACATACAGTTACTTACATGATTATTTTCCGTACAAACGATGGAAACAATTAACATTAATTGGAATGGAAGAATCCAATGAAGAAAAGTTGAGATTTTCATTTTTACCATCAACGATTCCGCATAATGTTTTTTCGATAATCGTTTAATTCTTCTTTCACGCGATATCGTTTTTTTAATTATTTAATCGCACACCCGCGCATTCTCACGAGATTGGTTTCACACGTTTCATCCCCTTCGATTACTCCCGAACGAAGCAAGAACGTTGCTCAGTGTCGTCGCCTCTTTTGTTTACATTCTAATCGATTCGTTTGGAAACAATCGGCAAGATCAATCGATATCCAAAAACGTTACATAATTAGAGAAC
>NW_006263836.1:241463-245269 GCF_000469605.1 Apis dorsata | reverse complement strand
TAGTAAATCGATAAAGAAAAATTGCATGCAAATTGGATGGATGTAAGNAAAAAAAAAAAAAAAACAACGAAAGGACAACAAAGAACAAAGGCAACATGAAAGAAGGAACACAGCATACACGAGGCACGAGGCGCGTACTGTTCAAAGGCCTACCACTATATGTATAGTTGTGAACTCGTGAAGTTCTGTCCCACTATAATGGCCAAGCAGCAGTAGTGGAGAGGCTGGAGAGGTAGCGCGCCGGATGACAGAATACTACGTCATTGTACAGGTCGTCGTACAGTTCACGGCTTAGGGTTTCTTACTTATGTTAGCGGCAGTTCCCGCCCTATCGCTTTTCTCTCTTCCTTTTACACCGATTCCGTTTTACCTCCATGTTCTTCTCTCCACATGCCTCGTTCCTTCCACGTTGCATTACCTCGCCTTTTCTCTGATATCTATCCTACCATCTTCAACCCTTTGAATAGCCACGAGATTGTTTTCACGAGATAATTTAATTGTTTCTTCCTCGCCTCGAGAGTACCTCGGATTGATAAAATACACGAGAGCGTGTTAAACATTCAAATCATCGATTTCCATCACGGCTATAATGTACAACTATGTAAAAATAGAGGAAATAATAATAGGTTTCAATTCTCAAGTTGGTTGCCATGAACGCGAATGACACGTATTACGATATCAAGGATCTAAATACAGCATTGGAATCCAATGGAACGCGTTTCGGTTATTTTTAGGCGGACAGATTCGAAAATACACCCACCATGGATTAAATATAACTGGAGATGCACGCATACGGAATGCGGTACGATGGCACGCGAACGATCGGTTGCTCGCAAATATGCAAATCCCCGCGTCGAAAGAGCAACACTGTTTCTTTTCAACGCTGATCGCCTTATTTATCGTTCTTCGTATTTTCGTTTAAATGTCTTTCGTCTTCCCTTTTTTTCTTTTTCTTTTATAGTTACTTCTCCTAGCACGATCTATCGCCAAAGATTTTATCTACGAAGATTCACGGAGTGCGCGAATGTTATTAAAAAAGTTGGATGGAAAACCTAAAATTATTTGATTTCGGACAAATTGATTAAATTTCTTTGACTTCGCGTGGGAGATGTGGATGAAAATGTATGCACAACTATTCCAAAAATAATTAACGAAAAAAAAAAAAAACAGGAAGACAAACACGAGCTGCGATAGAGATGATGGGGATCAATCATCATCGCCTAATCGTTCACAATTTCTTCTAATTCCTTATTGCTTCACGCTGTGCTCCATGTGGATTACGTTCATCCTAGTGACGCGCGCATTAAGTTCTGAATCGATTCGAATATGATTGTATTGTGGGCTTTAACAAGGTTGTTAAACTAATCTGTTTACATTTCCGATCCATATTATGTATTCCAGCAATGGAATAAAAGGAGAGCAGCGAATATGACCGCGTCATCGTGAAGGAAGAGGGGCGAAGGCGACACGATGAGTCGTAAAAGCATCGGTATCAGATATTTGGAATGGTACAGGCGCCACCATTGGTATACCAGATTTTTCAACGGGGCGACAACTGATTTCGATTCAACTTCGTTTATTTACTCGTAGATCGTCGAGCGCCACCGATACCGGATTGCAGAAAAAGGATAAAAAACGGCATTTAACACCGGTAGCGCTGACATTCCACGACTGCTTCTCTGCATCCAGTGGCGCCAAAGTCATCGTCTCGAGCACTGTTACCGTCACGTTTATTTTATTAACGGCACACTCGTAAAATTTACGCCTTCATTTCAACGCTCAACGAATGAAACGCCTCTCCTCTTCCAAGAAAATCACCTTTCGTTCGTATCCGAACTCGACTCGACTTCGTTCCTTCGAATCTATTCGACCGGCTTCTTTTATTGTGATGTGTCGGTTTATTAAAGTATCGTAAATATATGATTTCAAATGTATCTCGGTGGATACGATACCATCAAATTTCCAAATATAGAACCTAAAGTTTGTGGCGCGAATCTCGTCTCGACGGGAGGGTGTGAGAAAGGGTGTAAGAATAATATACCACGCGTGAGAAACGATTCTTCTAGCTTAAATATTCGTTTTTATTATGTCATAATTAAAATATAAATAACTCTAATTTTACGATACAATAGTATATACAATGATCGAGACAATTAACTCTCTACAAGCGTGATTATAATAATAATTTAATGACGATACAGGATTTAATTGTTTAATGACGATATAGACACGTGCTAATTGATCGATACACATGACCCTATACGCGAATTTAGGAATGTTTTTATGTACAATGTTGCGACGACAACTTAACAACGGCGATCTTCAGATGAACCTTTAGGAATGACTCACGGGCTAACGTGTAGTAAAAATCATTTTTACCTGATGTATTCTGTCACTCTTGCACTCTATCTATCTCTTTCTCTCTCTCACACACACACATGCGTTTCAATTCTTTCTTTCCCTTTCCTCGCATATCATATCCGTATGTATTCTTCGTTTCTTTTCTTTTTTTTTTTTTTCTTTTTTCTTTTTTTCTCAATATCATCGAGATATAATTCACTCGCTACTTCTTTCACAAGGAGAACGAACGTTTCATCGCGCAGATTCTAAAAACGACGACGAAATTCTTAACGGCATCCACAACGGTCAGCGATCATGTCTTGATAAACTTTCAAGATAACGTTCTCGTTATCGTCATAGAACAAAATGGTCGTGCCCAACAGCTTAGTAGGTACGCAACAGGGTCTCTCAACCCCTTTCACCAGTCCCATTTTATGAACAATTCCTTGGATAGTCGCGTGATTGGTCGGTTGTTGATCTTGACTCAACGGCGATTCGCAGATACCTTTGCAATGAAAAGCTGAGTAACCAAGCGGGGCAATGATAGAGGAGGAAAGACCAATCTCTTTGAAATCCACGTAGAGCTCGTGCCTCGAGCATTCGGTGACGTTTTGCCGAACGGACGCGTGGCTTTTCGCCGATCGTTTCTCGCGAATCTTCGATCGAGACATCGATCTTTCACGAACTCTTTCTGCCATTCTCTCGCGACGCATCGCTCGTTCATATATATCCATCGACGTTAAACCGCCTCTAAATATCGTGTCGGGCGAGGAAATTCCCTTCCCGTGCAATTTTTTCGAAAGAATCTTAGTTTCCCTTCGACGCCGTCCGAAAGATTCTTCCACGAGATGTTGCTCATCTTCAGTCACTCCGTCGTATTCCCTCATCTGAGTTCTCCTCCGCCTTTGAAACGATTCGGATTTATTTTTATTTTCCCATCGAGTCTCTTCCAATTGCCCTTTTCCACGCTCCTCTACCACATCGCTGTACTCGTTCCTCGAATCATCCTTCCCTTCGTCCCCGTCGTCATGAAATACTTGTTCGATCTCGTTGTTGTTGTTACCTCGACGATCCTTCCCGTCGTCGTCGAAAAGTACCAAAATCGGTTGCTTGCTATGATGATACTCATTCCGTCGGGAAAATTCCACGTTCACTTGATCCTCGAATAAAGTGGAAGCGGTTACTAAAAGTCCAAGGTTTGGCTCCCCGTTTAGCCAAGCGAGAACAGCTTGCTTCACATTGAATATCTGATGAAAAGGAAGAAGAAGAGAGAAAGAAAATCGAGCATTTAATAATAACATGGAAAATAATATGTTTTAAAAATTTCATAATTCTATAATAATCTTGCCTGCCAACCAGACGCGTGCGCTCCAACGTATCTAACATTTAGCAGCCTGTGAAGATCGGGAACGTCCAAACTTTTCTCGTCCAAAACTTGATACACTCTTATCTAAGGAGCGAAACAT
>NW_006263836.1:233824-241219 GCF_000469605.1 Apis dorsata | reverse complement strand
ATATATATATATATATATATATACTTACCAAGTAATACGGAGAAGCTAAAATGGAAGGATGCAAAGCTTTCAAAGGTGTTCTTTTTCGATACAGATGAAGCTCCGCTTCCAAAACAGATTCGTTCACTTCCAAACCTGTGATGTTGAAGAAGTAAAACCGCGATGTGGTGGTGTCTGCGTGAAAGTTTTTTAATTTCGATGAAAATTTTTCAATGGAAAACAGGAAGGACAAAACGAGGTAAGGTGAACGAGGTACGTTTACCTCTTTCGATGAAGCTGCGGACGACTTTGGCGTTGTACGGATTTTTGCCACGCGTAACACCGCTAGGATCCGCTACGTTGTTATACAATTCCACCATAAATTGCGGCGGCACCTTACGACGTCCCGTTTTCTCACCGAGGTAACTTCGAATACCAAGAACCTGAAATAACGATTTCATTCTCGTTAATGTTCGTCGAACATATCACTTCTTCCTCTCACAAACGTCCCGCAAACGTCTACTATCGCACTGGGAAAAAAACGGACCTGTTGCAGTTTCTCCAAAATCTCGTTCCGACGAGCGTCGTGCTCGTTCAAAGCTTCGCCCAACGGCCACGAGTTCACGAGTTCTCCCTCGTTATCATCCTCGGTGAAACGGCTCGGGTGTGAGTGCGCCTCGAAGGAGGACGAAAAGAAGAGCGTTGCGAAAAGTAGAAAGCGGACGTCTCTCATCGTCATTTCTCGCTCACACACGATTCGCGTGAGTGGATAAGAATGGCGAGAAAGGTGGCTCGAAATAACGTGCTCGCGACGATCGTCTCTTTGGATCCGCTCGATGACGGAGCGTGGAACATGGACCGAATCTACGCGCGAAACCCGCGACGAAAAACGCTTCTCGGCGGAGGAAGGAGCGGAGAGGTCCCTCTCTGCGGACAGGACAAGGAGGTTTGCCGAACCGAACGGAACGCTAAGTAGCATATGGGAGGTCTTGGCTGCGAGGAGTCACCTTTATGCTATGCCGGGAGTTGCCTCCCCCGCGTTGCTCCCCGCAGCGACATCGGCCTCTCTCACGGGACACCGACGCGACACTACGATTCGACTCGAGCTAACGCGATACCCTCTTTTCTTCCCCCTCCCCCGTTTTGCTTCTCATCATTGAGCCATTCGAGGATCCTCATCCTCGATCCAGATCGCGAGGCGCGAGTTTCTTTTCTAATTGAAAACGGGAAAATTGCTTTTCGAAATTCTTAACAAACGAGTTCTTTTGTATTTTTGGCACGAAAATTTTGCGTCTTTTTCAAAGATTAAGAAAGAAAAGAAGAAAAAGAAGTAGATAGAAGAGGAAGGGGAGAAAGATTGGCGAGGTAGATCGATTATGTAGGATGATGGCGTTGCGCGGGGCGACGGAACGAAACCCATGAGGAACGAGATGATGATGGCACCGTGGGGCTATTAAAAAAAGCTCGCGCTTCCTAAATTCCGTGGATTCGTGAGTGGCGAGTCATGTGGCCACTCACAGAGATATTTAGATAGTCGCGAATCGGTTGTTTTCCCACCGGAGGACGATGACGGATCTCAGCGAGGGTGTCAGCGTATATTTTCGCCTCTGGGATCTCGACAACATCAAGCACTGCTCTCGACCTTGCTCTTTTTGTTGCATTATTCGTACATGAGCGCAAGACGAAACGGGGACGAGCCAAAGAATAGTTATAATGTACAAAATTGGCTAGTGCCAGTTGGCCAGTACGACCAAGTGTCTTTCATTAAGGAATACGCGTCAAAAATTTGGAGAAGGGACTTGCCGATCGTTTTATCTCGTCTTATCAAATATACACGTTTATATCATCTTACATCGTCGCAAAGAGAAATAAGCGGAACCGATTTCCATTAGCTAGCGAGATAATTTTTAAGAAAAAAATTTCCTCTGTTCTATTAGCGTGAATAATTGAGGAATAATTTAATAAACCGCGTAATGAGGGTTAACGAGCATAATCGGATGGAACACGGTGAAGTACGTGGACTAGTTTTTTAGGTAACCAATTGATGTTTTTTAAAAAGTCATTGTACGTTTATTTGTCATACCAATACACGGTGCATGTAGGAACATCGAAATGGTACTTTGTTGTTTACGCGGCGCAATAAAATAGCTTGAATGTATCTATAAATCTGTTCGATTGGTCCGTTGGATCGAACAAGACCAAAATTCTCCATCTTCTTCACGTTATTTAGACACAGGCACACTGGGTAATTTGAATAATTTCCCTCTTCGATCCACGACGAGTCCTGAAACAAACGAACAATCCCACGAATGAATGGGTAATTGCATCTTCATCATCAAAGATCAACATCCAAATACCTGTACTCGTGAACTTTGAATCTGGCGGGTGTGCAAGTGTGCTGCTTCGAGTACAGGCCCGCCAAGCATCTCGATGGCTCTCTTTTGTCTCTCAAAAGACACATTTCCGTCTCGTTTCCTGGACACGTCCCAACGCATTGGCCCACGTTAATTTGCTGTTTTGCACGAATACGAGGATATCAATGATAAATTATAAATGCAATCAGAGTGGGAAATTGTGCGATAGGGAAATTTTTTTACCCGAACGACCGGCCTCACATCTGTTGTATTCGTACCGTCCTTTATTTCGACTTCGCTGAAATCTAGAACGGTCTCCATGTGGTCCATTTTGTGGCATGTCCCAGCGCAACCACATTTCTCGATCACCTGATACACTTCGTCTCCTAAAATTTAACACGATTATTGGTATTCGTTTCAATCAAGATATACCTTGATATCATCGATAAAGAAGAGTAAATCATTTCACATACCATTCGGTCCTTTTATGCTAACCGTACTGTTCCTCACCGGTTTGCATCCAAGATCTTTCAAAAGATTGATAGATTATCGATTGTCAACGAGAACGAGATACCGAGTAAAAGAAGATAAGATACCTTTAGCACAGTGGCCCATGCACACACCGACATCCATCACGGCTTGATGAGGAGTGCCAGAATGCACGAGATGCGTGAAAGATTCCCGCCTACAAGAGGAATCCGACGTGCACTCGCAGGCTTCCGTCACTTCGATCACGCGTACCCCTTGAATCGTCGACACCCTCTCTAGCTTCGATGCCTTTGGACGGCAATGTGATTCCGGGAAGCATCTCTGAAAGAGCGAAAAGCGCGATAAAAATCGGTTCCATTCGTCGTGGAAATATGTTTTTAGTCGAATCGGAATGAAATGTTGCCGGCGGTAAGGAAGGATAACTTCTATGGAATATACGTCCATATATCAGACAGGGAAGAACGTTTTATCGATACAGATGTTGGACGAGCAAAGCGAGCACGCGACTTCACAGAATTCACGGTATTTTATTTATCGTCGTATCGTTTGCCAAAGAAGAAAGTATCAATGATAGCCTACGAAGGTGTATTTATAATATTCGCGCCCCTCGTTATCTCCCCCCTCGTCTTCGAACATTTTCTTTGGCACTCGATTTCTTTCACGACACGCGGGCCATTTAATTATTCTCGCTGCGGGATAACACCGACCGTTATCTTTGTCCGTGCATAAACGCATCACGGTTCTCTCCTTCCTCTTTTTATCCTCTCTCCCCTCCCCCGGTCATATTTCTGGCTAAGAATATTTTCTAATAAATTTTATTCTCAGGTACATCCATCCTCGAGATCCCAGGAACACGATTCCTGGATGTAGTAGGTGGCCAAGGCCTGGCGCCGGAGCGGTGACCCGGCACGATACGACCTTCCAAGGACGCAAAACACATCCTCCTCTTTCTCCATATCGCGTGCAACATTTTTACTTCTCGGGCCTGTTTCCCTCCTGCAGCGTGGGTGCTGCAAGATCGTAAACCACCGATCGGATTGTATCACGTAACAAAAATAGCTTTCTCCCTAGTGAACAGCCAAGGTACGTGAAGAAGGGAGTTGAATTATTCGCGAGTTGTACGTTTGTCTATACATCGTATTTAATTAAATTCTATCTAATAATAGGTTTTCAACGTGGTCGCTTTCAACGAGACGAGGGAACAATTGCAACGTATCGTCGAATACCGTTTTCGAAACGAAGTGGAAATAACGCGTGGACAATAATCTAGCCTTCTAGGGATGATTTGTCGATGATTTTTGGTTGTAATAAAATTTAAATGTATAAAAGAAAGAATAAAAGGGACACGATCATCGTCGAGGATACGCAGTTCTCGATACGGGGTATGGGGTGCACTCGCCGTAAAAGTCGCGAAGATCGTACGATCGCGCGATGCTGGCGTGGCCGCATTCCAGCTGGCGGATTGGTCGATCCCATGAGTCATAAATCTACATGACGTCCCCGTCTTTTTCGCCCTTCGTATAGCCCTTGGCATACGTAACCTGCCGTGGCAACGTATATCGCGGCAATTTTTTTTTTTCTTTTTTTTTTTTTTTATTTGCAAATTCGGTCTTTTCGCTTCGTGCTTTTTTTTCTCCTCGACACGCTGCCCGACCACCAGACAGAATTCCTCGACGTCCGATCTCGGTTTTTCGAACGTAGAAAACGTTCATTCGTTATCTATAGGTACTTCGATACTTTCGAGTGTCCTTTTTTTTTTTCTTTCTTTCTTTTTTTCAAATGATTTTGCGAGTTCTGGAATTGTATCTTCCTTTTTTTTAATCGTAAAATAAACGCGACTATGATGTTGAATTTTAAAAGATTCCGGGTCGAGGAATTCGACGGTTTCACGACCGGTTCGATAAACTCTGTTGAGTGGCGATGAGTTTTTGTTGTAAACCCGATGCACGAGGGCGGGGCATAACCAAAAAGTTCTTGCATCAGGTGCACATCCTGCGGCCATGAGTCACGGATTATATCCATCCATATATCTTGGTATCTCCCTTGCGCTCCTCTTCGAATCGAAATTTTAAAAGAGATAAAAGCGTATGACAAAAGATTTACCTGGACGGTGGGCCGACTCGCGTCTCCTGGATCGTCCAACACGTGTCGCGGACACAATTTACGGCAATGGCCTGCATCAATTTGGATAATTTCACCCGATATTCCTGAGGAAATAAAAATAAAAAGAAAAAAAGATCGAGAGAGAAAAGAAGAATTAGTATTAGCGATAAAAGCCAAGGGACCGGGGTGGTTCAATGAAATTTCAATAGGGCTGTGGATGGATTGGATTGTTGACTGTGCGGGCCGTGGCGTTCGTTCGCGAAAAATGAGACGCGTGTAAATCCGATGGCGCCGCTCGGCAATGCTCGCGATCACCGTACAAAATTTACGACTTGTATCACATTAAACGTTGACAAGATATAAGAAGAGGGTAGAACCGTCTATAGTGTAACCGTGCTATTTTTGGCGCGAACGCGTGGGACATGGAATGCGCTGATTCCTCGGTGATTCACATTACCCTGGACCTTCGGCTACGTCTCTGCCATTTTTCCGCGTTTCTTCCTATAAATGGTATTATCACGAGATCTACTAGAAATACCGTAACGTAAACGCCTAGATTTCCAATTATTATTTCTGTCGCTAGATCAGTATAACATCAGAAAGATATTGCGATGATATAACATCGATATAACATCATACCAATCGATCGACGATCGTTTAATTGACAATTGATCGCGAAGGGTGGTAGATTCTTCAGTTGGTTCGACGAAATCGTTAATTATTCGTTTGTAAGGGGCATTAACGTAATCTCTACATTGTCATTCTACTCGTTCTGTCGATTATCTCCGATCTATAGGCGGATCAATTGATCCCCCCTTACAGTACAGACAAAATAATGGGATTGAATCGTGAATTCAATCGTTCCCGCGTTATTTTAAAGCGATAGCTCGCAATGATAAATCGGTCAAATCTTTTGATCACGGGCACACGACAACACCGCCACCGGATGCTTCATCCTCTCGATCGGCGTCAATTAATTGTGAACACCCGATATTAATTTACCGGATCGGATCTAGCGACAAGGCCACCCGCATTTACTACTCATGAATATGGGGCGGCAACAGTGAATCGAGGGAACATAATTTACATTTAGCCAGTTGCTAAAATTACGCAACTTCTGGCCGAATCTCTCTCTTTCTCTCCCTCTCTCTCAACGATATATCGTACTCCAGTACTCCATTCATCTCTATTCATATATTATATCCTGATTTCTCTCAGGTCTTCCAATATCTTTTGTTTTAAATTTGCTTACCGTATCCAACATCGATCATTCTCTCATGTCTTGCACAGCATACGTGTTGTCGAACCTCTTCCCTGTGTGTTCTACTCTCGTTGCCTTCATTTTCGTCACCGATCGCTGAAACAAAAACAACCCCAAAAAACGATAACGAACAAAGATCGTGATTTATTCGATATATTATGTTATTCTTTATATTATTCAATATGTAATTATTCCCTTACATGACGATAAGTATAATATATATATATATATATATAAGTTAATCAAAAGATAAAATGATAGATGAAGTGACGCGGAAATTGGAGAAAAAGAAGTAAGAACATAGCGGATGAATGAGAAAGAAAAAGTGCGATGCGATGCCTACCTAATCGCAAATTGGCGAGGCAAACTAAGGTGAAGCCACCGAATACGGCCCACCGACTTCTCGTGATTTGTATTCGCATCGGTACGAATAGCGATGAACGTAAATCGGTCGAATACGATTTATCGTGGCGTAAATGTAGATTTGAAAACAAGTTTGTGTATCGAGAATGCACGGATTGTTTACCGTTTAAATAATACGTATAGCGTTTACTGATATTCTCTAAACGTAGATGTCTATAACGAAAAAGACAAAATGCATCAACGCGTGGACGAAATCCTGTTAATTTGTCACAATGATTATTATTTCATTACTCTATGTATGTTCGCGCGCGGATGACTAGAAGATTCGTGGTATAAGGAATACTCTTGGACTCGCACGCACACGACATGCAAAGCGGTAGTCCAGAGAGGACGCACCGTGCGATCGATCACGATCGGTTGTTGCCCACGCAGGTTGCGATCTGCGAGAAGACTGGCCGTCTGGAAGCCGCTGGATCTCGCTCAGACGGAGAGGCGTCCGGCTGACAGGCGGATCTCTATTAATCTCGTTTGGTACAGGAACGTCGGCCCGCTTCGTGACGGCTGGTCCATCCATCGGTCTTTTGCCTCTTGCCTGCCGCAATCGCTGATGCGGCTGGTGATGCTGATTTTATGCTCCATCGAATCTGATTCATCTCGTCTGGCTGCAAACCTCCGACATTCCACATATCCAATTTTCCTTTATCTTATATAATAAGACATTCCATGATTTTCAACAAATCTAATTTAAAAAATAATGTCAATAAAATAGATTAGCTATTTCACAAATTAAAATAGATTTTGAATTATTTGTTATCCTGATTTTTAGATTAAACTGATTAATCTTTC
>NW_006263836.1:229567-233583 GCF_000469605.1 Apis dorsata | reverse complement strand
TTTTTTTTTTTTTTTTTTTTATCTTTTATATTCTTATAAAATTTTGTAAATCCCAATGTTAAAACGTAATACTTTAAATTTGGAAATAAAAGAAAAAAATTTAAAAAAGGAAGAATAATATATTCTTGTTTCGTATGTTTTTGCCACAGAGTACAAAGTAAGTTTATCATTTAAGCTCGGTCGAGCGACATTATTGTGATTTCTTTCTACGGTTAGAGAGATTTATGCTTTTAATGATGTAATGGTCACAATCGTGCGATCTTACTATGAAAACTACAAAGCGGCGAACTGTTGCGAGTCCGAAACAGTGCCCCGTTGCTCATGTGCATATATATATCATGTATATATTATACTTATGCGAAATAAATACACATGGAATAGGAGGAAAGAGAAAAGAGAAATTACATTTTTTTTACATTCTACATTTTATTTAAAAATCTTCATGAATTTTTCCCTAAATTTGAAATTTTTTTTTTATTATTTGTCAGTTTTCTTTTTTATCTTTTATAGTTATTGATAAACTAATTCATAAAATTTAAAAGTATAATCTAACATTGTTTAGCTATTCTTAAAAAAATCGTTAGAAATTTTAATAAATTTCTTTTAAAATAATTTCTTTCTATTAATAAATAGTAAATATTTTATTTAATATTTATTGAAATAATTAACATCATAATTAATTGGATATCTCTACTACTATTAAATATTAAATACTATTAAATATTCTATTATGTAATTTAAATATTATTTTGTTATATTATTATAATCACGTAATATTTTAAAAACTTATTATTTTAGTATCGTGTTCGTATTGCTAACACGTGCATCGTAGATTTGAAATATTTGATTAGAAATATTTTCATAGAATTTTATAATTTACATCTATTTCGATATTAAAAATTACGAATTAAGAACGTTTATATACATTCATATATATTTAAAAAAAATGTATGTTTTTATTTAATCTATGATATTTTCATATCATTTATAGGTTATGTCTTTTCAATTAAATATCTATTTATTATGTATTAAAAAATTATGTCACGAATTATAACAGAATTAAGATTTTTCATAAATTTAATCTCATCAATTATTTTTATTTTTTCAGAATGACTTCAAAGGTAAAAGAAAGTGGGAGAAAAAGTCTTTCTTCTTGGATGACATGTGAAATATGTCAGAGTATTTTATCACAAAAAGATTTAGCAATACATCACACTAATTGTCCACCTAATTTTGAAATCTGGAATCACGATTTCATTTATAATAATATATTATATAGTACTGTAGAAACATATAATCTATTAGGTATATATATGTATAGATTTTATATTTATTATTATTGTATCTTTTTTTATATAAATGTTTCTTGCATAGAACAGCCAAAAAATATACATGTAAGGGCGTTTGATGATATGGTATTTATATCACAATCTGCTTTGCAATTGTGTGAAATTGCAATAGGAGATTCTGTCCTTGTAACTGTTGGAGAAAACAAAGTTGTTAAAACTGCATGGCCAACTAAAGATAAAAGTTTAACGAGTGTTTCAATAACAAAACATGGTAATAACAAAATATTTTTTATTAAACATATTATTTCCAATAGTTTTTTATTATTATATATTTCTTATAGCAATAGAATTAAATGATCTCAGAGGTTTAGTCAAGATCCAAAAATTAGATTGTTTTATTAATGCTGCTAAGGAATTTATAATTTGTAATGTTGGAAAACACATATTGCCAGAAGTAACTATAGAACTTAATATAATACTTAAAAATTATAATGAACAAAAAATATTTGCTGTAGGTAATAAATTCAGTATACCTTTTTATGGCAAGAGATTAATTTATAAAATTATCAAAATTATATCGGATAATGGTAGAGAAAATATTAATTTGCCTCAACAGTTTAAGCAATTAAATTTTGCTGATCAAATACATGATATTAAATTTTATAAAGCATTTTATAATACAAAATGGACAATTTTAAATGAAGAACAAAATAAGAAACAAGAAGAATACAAGAAAATTAAATATAAAATACAAGATATTGGAGGATATGAGAAAGTAATAGAAGATATTAAAGATGTTCTTGATATTGGTCTTGGTAAATCTCAAAATCTTGGTGATTTTTATATTAGTAAAGGAATATTATTATATGGTACTGCTGGTGTCGGTAAATCAATTATTTCTAATGCTTTAATATCAGAATATGACATCAATTCCGTCACTATTTACAGTTCAGATATATACAGTAAATCTCTAGGAGAGACAGAAAAAAAATTGCAAGATATTTTTATGGAAGCCAAAGCTAAAGCTCCAAGTATTATTTTGATAGAGGAAATTGATAGTTTATGTCCTAAACGAAGTACTTCAAGTACAGATCATGAAAGAAGAGTACTTTCACAATTGATTACACTTTTTGATGACATACAAAATACAAATAATAATGTAGTCATACTTGCTACAACTTCAAAGTTAGATCTTGTAGATAGTTCTCTTAGAAGACCTGGTAGAATAGACAAAGAATTCGAAATTTATGTACCTACTCCCAATATGCGCGCGGATATATTTAAAAAAATGTTATCAAAAATACCAAATACTTTATCTTTAGAAGATATACAAAATATTGCATTTGTCACTCATGGTTTTGTTGGCGCCGACTTATACGGTTTATGTTCTCAAGCAATTTTAAATGTTGTAAAGCGTCAACCGAAAACAAATATTGCTACTGATTTTTCGATCAAAGTAACTTTATCAGATTTTAATCGTGCTTTGACTGTTATAAAACCATCAGCTATGAAAGAAATTTTAATAGAAGTACCAAATGTTAGATGGTCAGATATAGGAGGACAAAAAGACTTAAAATTAAAATTAAAACAAGCTATTGAATGGCCATTATGTCATCCTGAAGTATTTTTCAGAATGGGTATAACTCCACCTAAAGGTGTTTTGATGTTTGGACCACCAGGTTGTTCTAAAACAATGGTTGCAAAAGCTCTTGCAACAGAAAGCAAAGTAAATTTTTTAAATATAAAGGTAAAGTTTGATTTAAAAATCATTATTTTAATTCTAAAAAAAAATGATAAATTCAATATTTTTAGGGACCAGAATTATTTTCAAAATGGGTTGGTGAATCTGAAAAAGCTGTAAGAGAAGTATTTCGAAAAGCAAGACAAGTTTCACCTTCTATAATATTTATTGATGAAATTGATGCATTAGGAGGAGAACGAAGTTCTTCCGTAACTGTGGGAAGTAATGTACAAGAACGTGTTTTAGCACAATTATTAACAGAACTCGATGGCGTCACTGCATTGGGCAGTGTTACTTTAGTAGCAGCAACTAATCGACCTGATAAAATTGATAAAGTTAGCTACATTATAATAAATAATTAAATCTTATACAAATAATTTTTTATTAATTAAAATATTGTTTTTTTATAGGCACTTCTTCGACCAGGTCGTTTAGATAGGATAATATACGTGCCATTACCTGATTATGAAACAAGACAAGAAATTTTTGATATAAAATTAAGAAACATGCCAATCGCGGAAGATGTACAAATTCAAGATCTAGTAGATCTTACAGAAGGATATTCTGGAGCAGAAATCCAAGCAATTTGTCATGAAGCTGCTATCAAAGCACTTGAGGAAGATTTAAATGCTACTATAATTACTAAAGAACATTTTAAAGCAGCATTAGCCATAATTACTCCTAGAACTCCACCATCTTTAATAAATTTATATAATAATTATATAAATAAAATATATTGACATTACAAACAATTTGTTTCAATATAATTGAATTTGTCTATTTTAGCAAGATTATTAATTATCTATCAATATTCTTCTATTATTTTAATATCAAACTTCAGATTTTCGGAAATTAACAAAATTTATAAGTTGTATAATTATATTATCAAATGTCAGTAATCGTAAAATGTATACGACCTTATGGTAAAAAAGATTTAAAACAGATGATTGAAAGGTATGATAATTTTATACTTGATAAATACAATG
>NW_006263836.1:227061-229268 GCF_000469605.1 Apis dorsata | reverse complement strand
TATATATATATATAATATATATATATATATATATACATATATATATATATATATGGTAGTTGCGGTTGCTGCCCACCAATGGATCCACAATGTCCACCATTAAATTCTACGCCATGTCCACCTCAACCAATTTGTACTTATACATGTTCTCCTCCAATCAAATTGGAACCAAATAATTGTTGCCCATCTATGCCAATTACCAGTATGCCATGTCCTTCTGAACCGCCACTTTTACCTTGCGCCCCACGTTCTTTCGTTTGCCCGCCCTGCACAGGTCGTCCATGTATTACTTGCGCACCTTTACCTAAGCCAGTTCCTGCTCCTTTTGAAGTCGGACCTGTTTATAGAGCACCAGTTACTACTGGTGGATTATTCTATATGGGAACAATTAGATGTTATCCTTGCTTCTCATATGCTTGTTGAATTATACAAACTTCTATCATATGTCTATTATATAATAAATCCATAAAGAAAATATTTATCATTTAGATTTAATATTATTTAATTTGGATTTTTGATTAATTATAAATATTTGTACACATTTTATATTCAAATATAAAACAAATGTCGTTATTATATATTGTTTTTTTCGTTCAAAATGGCTGTTTCATTCGATTAATTTTTTATATTTAATTATATTCAATTAATTTTTATATTTGAAAAATTCTTGTTTATATTTACATTTA
This sequence comes from Apis dorsata, assembly GCF_000469605.1. Lineage (NCBI taxonomy): Eukaryota > Metazoa > Arthropoda > Insecta > Hymenoptera > Apidae > Apis > Apis dorsata. The sequence continues at coordinate 228,582 of NW_006263836.1, read as the reverse complement.
TAAATAAACAAATTGCAGAATGGAATATTATAATTCCAAAAAAATATGCGATTTTTGTCCATTATTTCATTTTGATAGACCCAGTTGCACAATAACAACATGTAATTTGCCCTTATTAAATATTGAAAAATATAGAACTAATCAACCATATCATCCAAAAATAGAATCAATTAAGGCTGTCAGGTAAGAATTTAATAATAATTTATTAAATCTTAACATAATACAAATTTTCATAATAATTTAAAATTTTAAAATGTTTGCTCGTTTACTGATATACTTTAATTATATATTGCAGATTTAAACAACCTGTGAATTCGCCTCAATATTGTGGTGAATGGACAAATTTAATGTACCGTCCTATTATACAAGGAGGTTTTAGTTATCGAGGAGTATATAAATTATTTCCTATAGATATTCCACCAAATTCTCCTGTATTATGTCGACCTACTCCTATTCCACCTACCGATTTTCGAGGAATAACCGTATATTGTCGTCCATAATGTGGCAATGTATTTAATTTATTTATTTAATTTAAATTTAAAGTATTTATTAATAAATTGGTTCGTTTCTGTATGATATATACATAATATATATATATATATACATATATATATATATATATATATATATATATATATGCGTATATGTATAAAAAGTGAGGTTATATGTTTATATTATAATTAGAATTAAAAATAAGTTAGATTTAAAATAAGTAATTAGCATGGATGCAATATGGAATCACATAGAATTAAAACGACCTCCAAATGCAACTTGTCAAATTGACAATAAAATATTTGGTAAGTTTAATTTTATTTTTATTTAAAATAGAAGAAAATTTAAGAAATATGAATTTAACAAATATTTTATTTAATGAGTGAAAATAATTTTTTGTTATTATTAGATGCAAAAAAATTTTTATTGGTGTTAAATAGAATCATAAAGGACTTAACTTCTCAAGAATTATTGCATAAAGAAGCAGCAATTTTAAGTAGATTGCTTTATCGTATGAAAACTAAATTTCGAAATGACAAAGGTGTCAAATCAATGTCTAAAGTAAATAAAGCTTTGCTTAAATATTTATCATTATCACTTGAAAAGGAATATGAGAAATTAAAGAATAATGTTGAAATAAATGAAAAGTATGTTACATTACCTAGCAAACAAATGGTAGAATATGTTTTGATTAGAACACAAAGTTTTACAAAAATTATGCTACGAGTGGAAGAAATTTCTAAATATACTGCACATTTTCTTAAATGTAGAATAAATTTAGGTCATGCTTGGTCTATTGCTCTTATTGCATATGCTGTTATTAGTAGAATTTGGTATGTTATTTTTATAATATGTAATAAACTAATGAATTGATTCATTGAACATTAATATGTATTATCATAGGATTTTATCAAGATATTTAATTAAAAAAGCATGTACATGGTATAATGATTTATATCATTATCTAAATTTATTAAAAATTGTTGGATTACATTGGCTCACTAAAAAATATGAACTTACAAATGATTT
>NW_006263836.1:220341-226773 GCF_000469605.1 Apis dorsata | reverse complement strand
AAAAAAAAAAAAAAAATTAGTATAATAAATCTATATAAAAATTAATTTATATTTCCACAGTATTCCCAATGATTATGGATTAAAAACTACAATGTTTAAATTAATCACTCCTGGTGAATATGATTCAGATGAAGATCTAACTTATAATATGCAAGATTATAACAAAAAAATAAAATCTGAAAATATATTTTCATTGACAAAAAATGAAAATATTGTACATAATTTAATTACAAATGAAAACAAAAATATTATTTTTAATGATGATACAGGAGGTAATAAAATTATAAGCCAACAATTATAATAATAAAAATATTTACATACAAAAATATAATTATAACTTACTATAACTTATTTTGTTTTATAGAAATTATAGATCGCCATGATTTTAATTTAAGATGTATTCAAAGTACATCAATGAATACTAAAAAAGAAAACGAAAAATTCAGTAAAACAGAAGAAAACAAAATATATGATGAGAATAATCAAGAATTTTATATCAGGAATACAGAAAACGAATTTATAATCAGAGAAAAAGATAAAAATACTAAAATAGAATTAAAAAATTTGACAAAAAAAAAAAGTTTAAAAAAATTACTTACTTTTCATGATGTTAATAATAAATCAGATTTAATTGTACTTTTAAACAAAGAATCATATCCTGGTTTGGATAAATTACGATGGAATATGATTAGAAATAAAAGCAAAAAATTACTAGATAAAATAGATGTTTGTTCTAATGAAACAAAACAAATCTATTTATTTAAAAAAATATTGAAACGCATAAAAAAGTGGATTGTATAAATAAATTCAATCTGTATAAAAATTAGATTAAAAGAAAAATATAAAAATAAATATTATATTTTTGATTAAAAATATTTTATTTAATTCTTTACTTCTCTAATAGTTTCGGAAAATAATGACAAAAAGCATTATATTTAAAATATTGAATACATTTATTGTATTGTATTTCGTAATATTGTAATATTTTTCTAATTGATATTGAAATAATTACAATTAATTTTAAAGATTAAGTTATGTTGAAGAAATTAGATTATAAAACTTGTAAAATATTTTTATAAATTTTTTATTTTTATTTTTTTTCTACTATTAAAATATCTCTATTAATTAAATTTGTTCATAACTTACAAACAAAAAAGAATCAAATTTATTGTCTTGATATCACAAATGATAGAAAACGATAGAGTCACAAATATATATATATATTACAGTATATATATTATTCCAAAGAATGCCATTCATGAAACCATGGGAAGAAGTAAATAAACGTAAGTATAATAAATAAATTTGAATAAAACATCATATATATTATACTGATTACTTGCATTTTTTTATAAGACATATATATATTATATTAATATATATGTATTAATTTGTATACACATATCTTAATCTTATTATATATATAAATTAGATAATTTGCAAAAAATATATATAGAATATACATTTATATATTTTTTTAAATGTTTTATTATATATTTGTCTTTTTTAAATTCTTATTCTCTTTTATATATCTTTTGTATAGTTTTATTAATATAATATCTAAGAAAGATAATATAAATATGATCATCTAATATTATTATCTTTATATCAGAATTATCATTCATAGAGAAAAATTTTAGATAAAAGTCAAATAATTTTAGAATCATATTCTGATGTCAATGATTTTTTCGAATGAGAACACATAAAAGACTTATGAAATCAACTTTATTTTTTAAATGATTATTATTAGTTTACAAGATATTTAATAATAATAGTTTTTAGTTCTATATATTTAATAATAGTAAAACTAATAATTTTTGGTTCTATGTGATTAATAGTTTTTTTTATAAAGAATAATTTGTTATATTTATTTATATTAAAAAAATTATAATTCTATTTAAAAAAATAAAATTAATCTTCATATCTTCGTTTATTGACGAAATGTCTTCCGTATATATTGCAAAATTAAAATATTTATAATTACAAATATTTAAAAATAATGCTCGACTATATAGCATATAATATATACATATATTTACTTATATATATATATACATATATTATTTAATATAGTATATTATAATAAAATATATATAAAATGACAAAATAATATTAATGACAATAATATTAATATAAATAACAAAATATATATTCAATAATTAGTATATTAAGTATTGTATATTGATATTCAGATACAACTATATTGTGTATCGGCGCGATTTCATCCTGACTTTTAATTCGAAATCCAAATTGTTTTTTCTTCATATTATTAAAGCAACAAGGAAATTGTTGAGTTCCACATATATTGACACATTGGTCACAGGATAAAGTTTTTCCAAAGATCCATAATATGTATACTACAGATATAAGAAATATATATTTATTTTCCAATTTTTCTAATTTTTATATTTTAATCGAATTAAAATAATTTATTAAAAGATATTTAAGTCTATTTAAAACATTATTAAAAATTTTTACTCAAAAATGAGTATGAAAAATTCATTATGATGTCATGAATAATATATTTATCGCTTATATTTATCGAATATCAAAAATAAATAAAAATAATTATAAGTTATTGCATTTACATCGAATGCAAGATAATGCATACTTCGACTAAAACTTTTTTTTTTTTATTTATATTTAGTAGTTATTTTGAACTCTTTTTTTTTAAAGAAAAATTGTTAAATTCCTTTTTTCGATTTTTTATTTGTCAACATAATCAATAATAAATGCAATTATTTTCTAATTCAATTTTTAATTTTAATTATGTCTATTTTATAATTTTTTGAAAAAGTAATTATTTCAAATGTTCGGAACATTAAAATATTTATATTTGTAATAAATATTAAAATTTATTTATTGTTATAAAAATTAAAATTTTACTTATATATAAGAACATTATAATAGCGCAATTCATTTTCTAATTTGATATTTCATTGTTAAATAACAAAGAATATATATACAAAATTAATTTCATAAACAAAAATGGAATTTTTAATATAGTTAAATTTAAAAAAAATTATAATAAAATAATACATGTATAACACTTAAAATTTGTATTATATTAAAAAATATAAAAAGAATTTTAGATTTATATAATACAATTTAAAGATCTAGTTTTAAAGATGTCAACTTACAAATTCTTTTATTGATGAACACTGAACAGTAAATAATAATCTTGCTGCGAATCGCTGGTTGAAGATACATCTCCTCATCAAATCCTGTTTTCTTCTTAATTCTTAATTCATATTCAATTACATTTTCTACTTTAATATGATATTTATTTTAAAAAGATTTCTGATTCGAAATGTTGCTATAATTAGAATTCTTTAATTCATTATATATTGGTACAGATTTATCAAAATTAGTTAATTTATATTCAGTACATAATACATATATATTATAATATAAGATTTAATAATATAAATATACATTCAGTTTAATATATATAATTGCGAGCTTTTCTTTATATTTTTGTTAAATTTCCGACATGTATTTATTTATTTTAATAATAACACTATATAGAAAATAATAATAATACTATCAATTCGATAGTTTGATGCAATATTGGTTCGTGATAGCATTTGTGCTGAAAATAAAAAAAATAATTACAAATCTATATTCATCTTTTTCTTTAATTTATATTTTTATTGAAACGATTCAAACTGGGATAATAAATGATTTTTTTTCTGCGCTTATAATCCGTATGTGGTATAGAAATTTCACATTCCAAAAGTAATGGTTCTAGAGAATTTTTTATGATTGCACTGCGTTTTGCAGAAAGAATAGTCTTATATTCCAATATTTTTACAGTTTTATCATAATAATTATTTACTTCAATTCCTTCTATATAAATTTTTAATATTGGCCGTGGCTGTGCTCCGTTTGCTATACATGTTAAATTTAAATGATTTTTATTGAAAGAAGAAACATGAATAGTTATATCAGTTTCAGGCACTGTAATATGATATCAATAATTTTGCATTATTATGATACAAATTAATCAAATATTATTATAATTATTATAATATTTATAATTATAAACTTACCATAAACAATCATTTTTGTTCTTTTCATATCTTCTTCTTGAAATGTGCTAATTGTACAAGTATATTGTCCACTCATTTCAACAATAGCCATTTTTAAATGTATGATAGATCTTGAATTAAAATATCTTAAACTTTGTTCAGAATATTCGGTAAATCCATTTATTACTCCTGTATCTTGAGGTGGCACTATAATAAAAAAAAAAAAATATGTCATATATTGTATAGAATTACACAATTCAAAAAATTATATTTAAAATTACTTGGTGGTATCCATTGATAAATTTGGTCAATATTATGATACCATTTTATTATGAGACCGTTTTCTTTATCTTTGATATTATAAATACAGGAAAGGTCAATTGGTCCCGTTCCATTACGGACAACGAGTGGAACGTCTAAAGTATAAATTTTTGAAGCACATATATCTAAAAAGCAATCATAATTAATACTATTTGAATTTATTTATATATTGAATAATAGTTTTTAAATTCATATTGTATTTAATAATATAAAATTTAAAAATGTTGTTACCTGAAATGGGGATTTTTATTAATGTAATAATAAAAAATAAAACGCTATATGTAACTGACGACATTTTCTATAAAGATTAGTTTTCAGACTGATGAACAATTAAACATGCTTCGTTAAACTTAATCAAGCGGAGATGAACTTTCTGCGCAGATACCGATTATTTTGTTTATTATTATATTATTAAAATAAATTTATATTTAAAAGAAAAATACTAACATACTATTAATTTATTTAAAATATTTATAAAGATTTATGTGTAAACATATCTTTTATTGAAATTTTTTTTATTTCATATTTCATTATAATACTTTTTAATTATTTTTTGAATTTTTTAAAACGGTCTTCTTAATTGATAATCTTTCCAAGAGATGGCAGTTGAACTTCTGTTAAGTTCCAGTTGAAAATTTCTATCAAGTATGTTTACTCTATAGAAAGCATACTTACTTAATATTTTTATTTTATAAAATATTGTATATAATAAATAATAGGTGCACTAAAATTTATACATATATATTTTTATTTATTATTAATAAAATTAAAATATATAAATAATAAAATTAATTTTTAATATTTTGATTCAATTTCTTTTTTAATGAAAAGTTCGCATAACCATCTAAATGATTATTGCTAATTTATGACTAATAGAAGTATCATCTTTAACGTTTTTATCATTTAAATAGTGTGTACAGAACAATCAGTGACAATTTTCTACTGACGTTTATTGTTTATTGTTTATTCTTAAACTCAAAAATAATTAATAATGAATGACGATCCTCGAGAAGTACTTGTTCTTCTTAATTCTTTAGGATTTGTTGGAATTACCGCTCAACAACTTAAAGCATTTATGAAAGGTAATAATTATTAATATTTTTTTTTATCAATCATTGATATTTAAATATTTTATAAATACTGTATCTAATATATATGTTTTGATTTATATTTTTTTTTTATTAAGATTTAAAGTTATATAGGAAGATAAAAGACCGTGAAAGACAACAAAAAAAAGAAGAAATTAAAAAAAAAATAATAAATAAGCAAAAAAATATGATTAAAGAAATTCTTAGAGAACAAAAAACAGAGTTTCATTCAGTTGAAAATACTGTATCAACTAATTCTTCTAGTTCTTATATTGATGACACCATTGTAAAGGTAAAGTTGACAAAGTTGTCGTGTGATAAAGAAAATAGAAATTCTATAAATTTCAAAGAAAATTATGCAAATACAAAACACAAAATGGATATTATACAATCAAAATCTATGAAAACACAAAATCATTCTAATGTTAAATCTGACATTGTATCGGATAATGATGATGATAGATTTTATGTAAAAAATAAAAGTAGTTACGAAGAATGTTTAAAAAAAGATTTTCATATAGAAACACATGATAAAACAAATATGCAACATGATAAAATATTAAATCAAAAAAAATTATTATCCCAACAATCTTTTCGTCCTACGAGTGCACCAAATATTTTAGAGCACCAACATTACAAATATGTTACAAGTAGTCAAACAAAAAGTACATCATCTACAAAAAACACTCATTCTGGAACAAAATCATGTAAGATTCTAACATGTATCATGTTATATGTATAAATAAAATTTTATATCTTGTTTAATATAGTTATTAGACCATGGAGATTACAACCAGAAGCTCAAAAAAGTAAATATGTTGGAAAGACTGATCCTGTTATATTATATCAAAAATATCAACAAGAATGGAAACAAATGTCATTTCCTGGAGAAGCAAAACATGCAAATGTAAGATGGGCAATTCGTGAAAAAATGTTAGGTACAGATCCTCATCCAATAGTAAGGATTATTTTTATATCATTATATTTATCAC
>NW_006263836.1:217522-220101 GCF_000469605.1 Apis dorsata | reverse complement strand
TTAGAAATAATTGGACTAATTTTTTCCGTAATAGTCTTTGTACAATATGTTAATTCTTGATATGTTTAAATTTTATGTTTAATGTTATTAATATTTACATTTGTAGCCTCTTCCTAGAAAATCAACTAGTATGCCAACATTGAAGAAGAAATAATTTTATTTGTAATTAGAATGTGAATTTTATCCTGTGACAAATAATGAAAATAATTTTGATATAATTAAGATTATATTATTGTTATTAAGATTATATTATAAGATTATATATTGTTATATGAAATAGATAAATTTTTATAAATAATAAATATATTTTACTTCTGTATTTTTCAATTTTTATTATTGATTAAGTTTAAATTTTGCCATTACTTTACGAGAATCTGGTCTGTGTAAATGATATAATATTTTGTCTTCAATTAAACGTGCAGCTCTTTCAGTCAGAACTAAAGTATCATGTTTTAACATACTGTAGACATTTAATCCTGGAAAATAAATAAAGAAATAATTAAAAAAAAATTAAGAATATTAAAATTTATAAATATATATAATATATTTACCATATACAGGCATTAAATTTACATGTTTTATTGGGTCTGTAGCTTCTGTGATGTTTATTGGCATGATATCATCAGTATCAACAAATAATACAGAAGGACCCCAATGTCTTTCTTCTATTAATTTTTCAATATATGATGGTTCATTTGATGGAATTTCTAAATCTTTAATAATATATAAATCATCTTGAGCTAATTTAACAGATAATGTAGATGTAAGTCCATTAACACGAGTATAAAAGGGCAACATATAGAAGTGAGTTGTAGGAGATCTGGGTCCATGTATAATACCACCACCTCTCCATAATGGAGAACGTATACTTCCATGACGTGCACGACCTAATCCTTTCTGTCGCCAAGGTTTTTTGCCACCACCTCTTACTTCTGAACGCACTTTTGTATGTGCATAAGACTAAAATAAAAAATTAATATATTTTATATTAATATATAAAATAATTATTATATTAATATATAATTAATTATAATTTTTTAATTTTCAATAGAAGCGATTAATAAAAATAATTACCACGAAACGATATAATCTTTGCCAATGCACATTTTGATGTATTATATCTATCCTAGGAGCTGTTCCATAAACATCAGGATGTAAGCTCATAAGTCCCAACTTTTTTCTTTCAACAGTATCTAAATTTTCTAACCACACTTCTCGTGGTTTTTGATAAAAAAAATTTTCATCTGCATAATTTTTCTTAGAAATAATTGGACTAATTTTTTCCGTAATAGTCTTTGTACAATATGTTAATTCTTGATATAAACATGTTTGTAATTTTATAATAACTTTTCTAAGCATTAACATATTAATAAACAATTCCCCTCTAGATTCAATTAAATATATTACTTATAATATAAATAACCTAGATTCTAAAAATTCTTGATTTGATGTGAGATGTCGCTAAAAGCGAAAATTTTATAGATGTCACTGAATATGAATTGTTTGTCTTAGCTAGTTTGTAGCAATTAATAATTTTAAAATTTGTTATTGTTAAAATTATTAGTATTAAAGATTAATAATTTAAGAATTTCATATTTCTTATTAAAAATAATATTATATATATATTTTTAATTTATATTATTAATAAAATATGTATGGAAGAAAAGGTTTTCAACTTATATTAGAATTAGATTCATGTACTGATATATCACAATTTAATGTAGGTAATATATTAAATTAAAAATAATTATGGAATATTTTAGAAAAAAATTATTTTTTTTATAGGAGGCATTAGTTAAAGAAGTTTTAGAAGAGATGCAATCACTATATAATGCAAATATGGCAGATAGGTTTGTATATAAAATATAATAATATAAGAATTATTTATAAAATTCAAGAAGAAATTATTGATTAAACATACTTTTTTCAGTAATGCTATTAGAAATGATGATAATATGGCATTATTACCATCAGTACAGTTAAGACATATAGCATTAACAAGAAATAAAAGGTGTATCTTAGCATATATATATAATAGAATGAGAAAATTAAGAGAATTACGCTGGGAATTAGGAAGTATTTTACCACCAGAAATAAATTCCAATCTATTAAATGCTGAAATTCAATGGTTTCAATCATATAATAAATCTTTAGCTACATATATGAAATCTTTGGGAGAAGATTATGGATTTAATTTAACAACAAATATCTTACCTCCAAAAACTCCTTACGTAGAGGTAAATAAAATGAAAGTATAAACTTTATTATAAAAATGATTTAATATAAATAAAATATAATATTTTAGGTAAAATGTGTAATGGATTTTGGAAGATTAGAATTGGAAGATGGACAAGTAATTTTGTTAAAAAAGAATACATATCATTTATTACCAAGATCTATATGTGAACCATTAATACGACAAGGCATACTTGAACATAATAATATATAATAATTGTTATTTTTATGAAATATTAAAATAAAAATTATAAAATATATCTTGTATACTATATATATTATATATACTATATATATTATGTATACTATATATTATACTATATATATTATATATATGTATTTAT
>NW_006263836.1:210129-216779 GCF_000469605.1 Apis dorsata | reverse complement strand
AAATATTTAATAAGTAGGTTATAGAAAAAAATTTTCTTAAAAAATAAATAATTATTATAGTTTTTTAATTTATAAAAAAATATTTATAAAATATATCTTTAAATGATAAATTTACAAACATAGAAAATTATTGAAAAAATAAAATTATTTCAAATATATTAAAAAATTATCCAATGCTTTAACTATTTCGCTTTTGAGTCATTGTATTTTTCTTGAATAGATCTTGAATAATTAAAGTATTATTATATATTTAACTTTATGAAATATAAATAAATAAGTAATTTTTAATCATTAAATGAAAAGAATATAAATAATTCGTGAAAATATTCATGAAAAAAATTTAATTCTCAAACATTTTCAATTGTTTCTGGTCTTATAATTGAAAGTAAAATTGATATCGGAAAGTGAATCGTTAAAAAATTTTAATGCAGATACTCAATAAGCAATGATTCGAGTTATTTGATTTAAATTAGTGATAATTTATAGTTTGCCGATAAAAAATAAAGAAAAAATATTATCTTATAAGCTAAAAATACAATACATGTTTTAAGCTTATCAAAAATCAGGTTTTCCCCAGATAACGGATTATAGACTGAATTTTGATTTATTCTTATTAAAAAAAATTATTCTTATTATAAAATTCTTATTATAAAAAATTTGGTTAGAATTGCGAAGTTATTGATAAATTTTTTATATGCTAATTCATAAATAAATTGAATACATATAATATCAAAATTTCAATAATCGTTTTACACAAATTACAAACAAAAAATTAAATATTTATGTAATGTTCTACTCATTAATAACGAATAATTATGTAATTTATTTATCATCAGATTAAAGATTAAAATTATTGTTTATAGGTATGTTTTTAACCTTCTTTCACTGTATAATCATCTCATTTACCTAACATGTTTCAATCATTTTCTTATTGTAATCATTCTTGTATAATCATTCAAATTATAATATAATATATACATCGATTATAATCTGGAATTATAACTATGTAAGCTGTCATATAATAATAATAATACGGATATGGATTTCTTTTGTTTTAATGATTGAATATATTGAATATCATTATCTTTGAGGAAAAACATATTTAATGACCATAAATAGGACCAAGGTTTGTTTTCAAAGTTTCGAGATCACTGTATTAACTTATCTAATCGTTATATCGTAACGTATTAACTGTCGAGATTATCCGTAAATATCAGTAAAGTTTCCAAATCGGAAGTATCAACGGAATTCCCAATGAATTCTCATATAAATTATTCGAAAAGAAAGTAGAACAGTGAAAACTTCATTTCTCTATAGAAAGGTAGAAATGTGTTTGAAATAATCGTGACAAAGAAATACTTTCTCATCGAGCTTTAAATACTTGATAAAGTTTAATTCAAATTCATAATAATCTATATATTTAAATAAAAATTCATTAACATTTGCATTCAATTAGCATTAGAAATTTTTTTATGATCAATTAAAAACAAAAAACATAAGAAATAGAAAAAATAAGATCGATTATAAAAAGAAAATAAATGATTTCATAGAAAATGCACAAGCTTAAAAAATTTCTTATAGTTTATTGAATATTGTAAAAAATTTTAACATTGTATCTACTTTTTATTTAATTCTTCTTTAGATTTTTTAAAAAAATGAAATAATTTATCGAATATTTTTATGTAATAATTATTTGAGTCAAATAAAATGATAGATATAAATCAATAAATGAAAGATATTTATTAAGAGTTCTCAATTCAATTTTTTTATTCTAATTCATTATTTAAAGAATGCTAAGTTAAAATAAGTACGCAATATATACGTGCAGTTGTCCCTGTTAGAGGATGATGGGTTTTCCCACCCCTACCTTTCCCCTTTAAAAGCTAATAAGCCATCTATCCGCTAGAGGTTCTACTGTGCATTATGGCCATTATTGTGGAAGTTAATCAGCGCATCATCTAACGTTACATAGTTAGTTCGTTTTCAGATAGCATGTGTAGTGGTATTTTAATACAATTATTGAAAATATATATATAGTTTTAGTTTTTCCTCTACTTTTTTCATCCATAACATAAACTCTTATTTACATAACCTTTTTTGTCAAATGAATTTTCATATTTAAAACTCATTTCCTCATAACATGAAGTTATTGTGATATAATATACTAGTTGCTAATATTTGCGAATCTAGTCAAAACGAGAAAGTGACAATAATAAGAAACAATAATAAGAACACAAATAAAGAAACCAGCTGTTAAAACGAACGACAATCGTATGATTGATCCAATAAATGAAATAGTAAATGAAGTAATCATTTGTAAATTAACGAAAAACAAAACAATAATAAATAGTTCTTGTTCAGTGGAAGAAGAATCGAACAAAATCAAAAAGTTAATTAATTATTCGCTTAAAAACTGCATAAAAATATTATATTAAGAGGAACGTATATACGCACAGTGCTTTACTTACTACTTTATCTGTGTATGTAGAATCATATAATATTATTTTGACGTGTGAGAAAAAAATCGATTTTTTTGCACGAGTTGAATATCGAAATCAAAAATGTGGAATTCAAGAACGACACCAATGGAAAGCAATGTTCCAGAGAATGAGCAACAGAAGTTCGAAAAACAACATAATTCGGGCCACTCTGATTCCGGATTTTTATCCAGTGGAAATCTCCAAATCAGTTCAGAGCTACACGATCACGAATTGAATATTGCAACCGCACCTGTTGTTCCGGAACCAATGAGAATAGATAGTGGTGTGGATCTTGACTCAAGCGAAAACTTGAGCCAATTTACATTAAAAAAAGTTACATTAAATCTTCTAACGAGCAATAAAGTTCAAGTTGAACCTACTATCGAATTGACTCCAGTAAATACCGACAAACTTGAATTGAAGAATGATGTTTCAACATTGCGACATGAATCGCATCAATCTTCTGAGAAATCGCTCAGTGATAAATCTTGGCAATTCTACTATACACAAAATGATGATGGAGACACGTAAGTAATTTATATATGCTCTTTTTCTTTTAAAATAATACAATTATTCGAATTTTGCATGAGTCATTTTACATAATAAAGAAGATGTCATTTTTTTAAAATTTTTATATATATATATATAACTATGATATGACTAAATAGTCATTAATAGCAAAATAAAGTAATAAATAATTTGATGTTTGGTTAAATTTTATTTTATGATATTATTTTTTAATTTTTTTGTGTCTTTTACGTAATATCTATAAATATCTATAAATATCAGCATAGAAAATTGAATTGTTCAAAAATAATATATATCTAAAAGTGTTTTTCGCATAATATTCGAGCTTTGATTCAATTTTGACGCCATATTGACTTTATGTATAGTCTGTTCAATTAATTAAATCAATGGATGTAAACAAATACACGTGGGTGAATCATTTAAGCGAGTCAAAATTCGGCTGATTTGATTTATGATATACATTTTGTTTATTCTTATGATTAAATGTAAGACTGATTTAGATTATGATTAAATTTTAGTTAATAATTTAGTTTATAATTAAATATTTTAAAATGTCTTAAAGTAAATTTAATATTACCAATATATATTAATTAATAATATAGTAATAATAATAACATTTTTGAAAAACAATGAATATTAAATGATGTATGATGAAATAACTTGATAATTTATGTAATTTTTATAAAAGAACAGATCTTTATATTTTATTAATTAATATGACAAGTCTTATTCATTGTTTGTAAATTCATATATATATAAATTTTCATAAAAATATTGTAAAAGTCAAAAAACTGAATAAACAATTAAAATTTGATTATATCATCATTTTAAGTTAAATAATATTGCATGACAAATATTATCAAGTACAATTATGAGTTTTTTAAAGCATAATTATGATTAAAGAAAATGTCATATGTAATTATATGCATGCATAAATTGATCAATCATTTTATATTAAAAAAAACATTGAAATGCTATAATTGTGAAATGTTTTTAACTATATTAATTTACTAGACTATCAAACTATGAAACTAATACATTTTTTAGAAAACATTTTCAGAAAATTAAATTTTTTTATAATATAACAAACAATAAATAGTATGATCTTATGATGTCGTTACAAATAAAAAATTTTATTTACTCGTCTATTTAATAGTATTGACAATTATATAAAAATAACAAAATTATACAAAATTAAAAAAAAAATCATAATGAATGAAATAATTCGTTGAAAATATTTGTTGTTTTAAAGAATAATCAATATCATATCTTGATCAATGTCATAACTACTACTAAACTGGTAGAAAATTATAACATATGTTTTTTTGTCTTTATAATAATGTTATTCGTAAATTAATAATTTGTTTCTTTTTTTATCATCTCAGGTTACTTCATATGGCCATAATACAAGGTTATATAGAAGCTACATTCAACTTGATAAAAATGGCACCACATTCATGCCTTTTAAATATTCAAAATGATGATGGTCAGACACCTTTACATTTGGCTGTATTAACACAACAATCAAAAATCGTTAGGCGATTAATTCTGGCAGGTGCAAATCCATCACTGAGAAGTTTTCGTGGAAATACACCGCTTCATCTAGCATGTACGATTGGTGATCTTGCCTCGGTAAAAGCCCTCATTGATCCAATAAATTCTATAGAAAATAATTACTTTCTTGCTGGGAAAAAAATACAAATTCTATCACAAGATCTGGAGCAACGAAATTATAATGGTAATTGATTGATTTATAATTATAAAAAAACTTTGAAGATATAATTCTTATAATCCTTATTAAAATAATATTCTTATTAAAGAAATAATAAAAAAGAGTGTATATAACACTATGTTTTTGAAAAAGGAAAGAAATAATATGCATGTAATATTGCTTGCAGAAAAAATAAAGTATGTCGGAAAATTCTAACAACTTTTTACCATATGAAACAACAGTCATTGGCATAGCACTCGCGCACGCGTAGCATGAAAAACAATCCTGTAACCGTGATTATGCGCGGGTTTCCCATGATTTCATCGAGAATCGAGAATCATCCGTTATTTCAATTGTTTTGTTCGGAAATTCCGTGAAGTCAAAGTACAATACATTCGACGATTCATTTTGTTTTTATTCATTTACTTTAAAAAAAAAATAATAATAATAAGATCTTTTGAGAACATCTGAATTTCCGAATAATCTTCATGTGATTTATAATTTAAAAGTAATTTTTTTTTGGACACTATTCAAATGATAATTTGCATATATTAAAGGAAAATTAAGTTAAATATCTTTTCTATTTTTTTTTCATTCGTTATATTTTTTGCAATTTTATATATAATATAAATGATCAGTTAGATACTGAACATTAAGTCATTTACAAAATCCTGGAATTCCCACATAACGTCATCCTTACACTCCATTCTGACTTATACATTTTATAGTTATTTATGAAATGGTTGGCGTAACGGTTGATTTTGAATTACGAAATAAAGTTTTTGCTTCAGAATAATTTTGATAGATTTATCGGCTTACTTCGTAAATTGTATCATATCAAACTTAAAAATGATTTAAATTATAAAATAAAATATAATTTAAATTTTGATAATGAAAATTATACGCTTGAATTTATAAATTTAGATTAAAAAGAAACGAGATATATGATTTTAAAACATATATAATCTAATAGTAGAATGTCATTTAATTTCGAAGAAAGAAAATCAATTATATTTATTCGATCAATATCGAATAAATATTCGAATAATAAAAAATACTTAGATGTCATATTATTTATTTTTTTTCTTATCTGATACAATATATATCGTGTATATGTCTGTATATTTAATAAGAATAAAAATAAATATTTGCATAATAGATATATAAAATTTTTTGTTGCGAAATGCTTTCAATTATAATAAAATTAATAATTATATAATTAAATATTACATATTTTTAGTATTTTTTTTGATTAATATAAATTTTTTTTAAATCAAATTTCATTATTTGAACTAATAGATTTCTAATTAAATCATTGATGCATCGCATCTTTCTAGAATTATCTTCTAAAAGTATGTGATTTGTCATTATGATGTAATTGTCCTTATTGAAATTATTCGGTTAAAAAAAATAGAATGATATTTTTATTATCAAAATATTTTCAATATTTTATATAAAACATTTATGTATTTAATATATTTATATATATTTTCTATGTTTCAGGACAAACATGTTTACACATTGCGGCTTCATCAGATCAAGTAGAACTCGTACGATTTCTAGTACATCGCGGAGCAGATCTCAATGCTAGAGAAGGATTAGCAGGACGAACGGCTCTTCATCTTGCTATGCAATGTAGATGCCGATCTGTGGTTGCGTTCCTCCTTCAAGAATGTAGATTTTCTTTAGATACAAAAACCTATCGTGGAGAGACTGCGTATCAATTAGCTCTACATATTGATAGACAACTTGCAAGGGAATTAGTAAGATTGGGAGCAATACCAGAACCATTTCCTGAGTCAGATTCGAATAGTAGTGATGAAGATGAAAGTTCTGCAATAATTTATATATCTTAGGCATAATTGTTGTGAAACAATAGAAACACTCATTAAATCTTTAACAAACATTTCAATTTTGTTTGTTATACAATC
>NW_006263836.1:199907-210028 GCF_000469605.1 Apis dorsata | reverse complement strand
ATATATATATATATGTGTGTATATATCGTTAGATTTGTATGTTTGTAATATATCATAATATGTAACATAGAATAATTCGAATTTTGTTGAGTTCAAATATTAATTAATAAATTGAATATATGTTATTTACTTAAAGTTAATTAGTCATATCAGTGTGAAACATATTGTAAAAACGAGAAAAAATGAAATAATACAAATATATAACGAAAGTGTAAAACGAAGTATAGAGAGAAATAAAAGTCTTGAATATTCTTAATTGTGCCTCTATGAGGAGTAACTAATAGTTATAATAAATAGTTCATTAACAAAGAAAAACGAATATGATCGTTGTAAAATATATCAGATGCAAATAATTCATATTTTAGGATCTCGCTCTGTAAATATAAATAAAAACATTACATTTAATAAATTTCTGATTGAATGATGTGAAAATGTGTTAAAGATATTTGTATGTTTGGATGTGTTAAAAGAAAGAAATCTGATAAAAGAAATACAGAAGTATAATAATATCTAATAAAACATTCATAATTTCATAATTTTTTTTAATATGTACATACATATATTTATATTAAGTAAATTAAGAAACCAAAATAATACTTATGAATAGGATTATTTTTCAAAAAACATAATTTATTTGTGTATTACTAGAGCAAAATACTTCGATACTATATCTTAAACTTTTACTATTTTCTCATTGCTGTTATCTTTATTGTATATAGTCAAGTTTTATTATTTTAATATATTTTAAATATATTTTTAATTATTTTTATAGCATCGGAATAAAACGACATTGTTATACAAATTTGATAATTATATTTTTAGTAATAAAAAATCTTGAAAAGTTCATCATCAATTTTAAAATTTTTTATTAAAAATTTGAAATAGTAAACGAATAGTAAGAGATACCAATAAATACTTTCTATTCGATTTAATTTTTATCTCATGAGAATATAATAGAATATGAAATGTACTAATCTTGAAAGAATTTGTAAGAGTTGATATAAAAATATGAAGAACTAATTTTTAATTAGTTTTTAAATACATAAAGTTATAATGATCTAAGCATTTTAAAAAATTTATAAATTCAATTGTTTTTGAATGAGTTTAATTTGCAAATAAACAAATTTTGGAATTTAAAAAAAAGAGAATTTTATTAATTGTTTTAACAATCTTTTAAATATAAGTAAATAATCTTTTAATTATGTATAAATTTATCTTAATATAAAAAATGCAATAATTTGAAGTATATTTCTTATTTCTCAAAAATATTGTTTTTTATAATACAATATAAAAATACTTTTAATGTATACAAAAAATAATTTTGAATATAATATCGCAGTTATCGAATTAGTTGTGGATAAAATGAATAGTTGGGATTTCCCAGTTATTTCATTTTGCTAATAAAAATATCAGACTTTTATGACATACCAAATCAAGCAACCTTGGATATCAAAATATAAAGTAACTGATTTTTTTAACAGTCAAAGTCATTCATATATATTTATTTGCGTTCGAATTATTATTTTTTTCATTTTTTTTTTAAATGTTCTAACACATTTAACTTAAACAATTTATTAATTCCTATATTTTATTATTTTAATAAATATTATAACTTTATGTTTCAAAATAATAATAAACTAATTAAAATATTAAAATAAAGACAATTCTATTAAGGAAAATCTAAATTATATAGTTTAAAGGCAATATATATTTATTAATTTAGCAATAAAAATTTAACAAAGAGATATAAATATAATTAAAATAAAGCGTAATAAAAAAATATTAATTATAAATTGTACATGAAAAAATTATATATATGTAAAATATAAATCATTATATTAGCAGAAGTTAACGAAATAATAATACATAAATAGTACATATATGAACATGAAGTACACAATAATCTTAATAATGAAATAATCGTAATGAAACAAATAATAGGAAAAAAATAGAATAAAAATTCGGAAATATGCTATTTCCAAAATGTTGCAGATGAAATAAGCACAATAAGAGCAAATTGTAGAATAAAGATAAAAATATAATAAAAATTGTATTATTAGTACCATTTTCAAAGTGCCATTCTACAAATGAAACATATATAAATAAAGTGATCAAATAGTAAAAAAAAGATAGAAATAAGAAAAAGTTGGTTATTAATATTATTTTTTGAATATCAATGATATCTTTTTAAAATAGAATAAAATAAAATTTCTAAAGATCAGCGTTCTCTCTTCATAATTTTTGAATATTTTTGAGTATTTAAATAATGATACTAATTTTCAATTTTTATTCTATTTTATTTTGTCTTTCTAAAGAAATATCTCTAACATTTGACAGATGGCATTAATGGTTATTTCTTATTCTATCTCTGTGCTTCTTTTATTATTTGCTCTCTTTGTCTATATTTGTTTCGTTGTGACACACTAGAGATGGCGTTGATTTCTGAATTTTTATTCTATTTCCATCTTTTTCTTCCTACTTGTCCTATTAAATGTTAGGTCTATTCTGTAGTTCAATTGTGATGATACATATATTATAAAGAAAAATATGCCAAAGGAATATAATATCATTTGAACTAAAGATGAAGTTAAAATTGAATTCATGTTACACATAAAAAAAGTATATATATTTTCGAAAGTACTAGAAAATTGTAGAACATAATCACGGGAAGACATTACGTATAACTAGTTTCATTATAATCAAGAAGTGGCGCTAGTTGTCCATTTCTGGAGCTTTCTGAAAATCTGCGCCGGCTCAAGAGTGTGCATTCACGAGTCATCACGTATCTTTGCAAGCATAAAAGAACGAGTTGCGAAAAATAGAACGAAAGTATCACTGTTCTGAAGTCAATCGTAATGGACCAGGTAAACATTCTTATCATGTCGATTGCCATTATATATTTCGTAAGGTTAAAAGCACTGTGTTTATTCACGATATCATCCATTGAACACGCTTTGCTTTAAAAATTGTCTTGCTTGTCTTATTGCTTCCTGCAATATTTTTCTCGTACATTCTATTAGGTTGTTCCTAAGAACATTAATTCTTATTCTTTTATTTCATTTTTTGTTTCGAAATTATAATTATTTAGATTTATATAATGGAAAATTCGAGATGTTTGTTAATTAGATAACTGTTTTAAAATTTTTTTTAAAAAGAATATTTTTTATTTTTTGTTACTATTTGTCTTTTTGAATTATAATTGTGTATATTTAATAATATCAAATTATTAAATGTGTGCAGGTATATTTACTGAAACAAAAAGGTAATTCTGCTTTAGAAGAAGGAAGATATGAAGAGGCTATTAAACATTATACAGAAGCAATTGGCTTAGATGAAAATAATCATGTTTTATATAGTAATAGATCTGCAGCTTTTGCTAAAGCAGGAAAATATAAACAAGCATTAGAGGATGCTGAGAAAACTGTGAATTTAAAACCTGATTGGGGAAAAGGATATTCACGTATGGGTAGTGCACTAGCTTATCTAGGTAAATTGAATGAATCTATTAAAGCATATGAAACTGGTCTACAATATGATCCTGGCAATGTCCAACTTCAAAGTGGTTTAGCTGAAGTTAAAGCTCAACTTTTAATGGCTGCCAATCCTTTCAATAGACCAGATCTTTTTGTAAAACTTGCAAATGATCCTAGAACTAAAAGCTTTTTGCAAGATCCAGGATATTTAAAACTTTTGGATACTCTTAGAAATAATCCAGATGCGACAGCTCAAATGTTATCGGACAAACGAATACTTACTACTCTTAGTGTATTATTGGACATGGATACTGATGTAGAAATGCCAATGCACAAAGATTCTGAATCAGAATCTCCAAAACCTAAACAGGAACCACCTAAACCTCAAAAGAAAGAAGAAGAAGAAGATTATAGTACACCTCAAAAGCAAGCACAACGTGAAAAACAATTGGGTAATGATGCTTATAAACAGAAAAAATTTGAAATAGCTCTTGAACATTATAATAAGGCAGTTGAATTAGATCCTACAGAAATCATTTACTTATTAAACATAGCAGCAGTATATTTTGAACAGAAAGAATATGATAAGTGTATTTCTCAATGTGAAAAAGCTATTGAAGTTGGAAGAGAAAATAGAGCAGATTTTAAATTAATAGCTAAGGCATTTACTAGAATTGGACATGCATATAAAAAAATGGAGAACTGGAAACAAGCAAAGGTGTATTACGAAAAATCTATGTCAGAACACAGAACACCAGAAATTAAAACTCTTCTTTCAGATATTGATAAAATTATCAAAGAAGAAGAAAGGAAAGCATATATTGATCCAGTAAAAGCAGAAGAAGAAAAGGAACTTGGAAATGAAAAATACAAAGAAGGAGATTATCCAGCAGCAATAAAACATTATTCAGAAGCTATTAAAAGAAATCCTGATGATCCAAAATATTATAGTAATAGAGCTGCTTGTTATACTAAATTGGCAGCATTTGATCTCGGATTAAAGGATTGTGAGAAATGTGTAGAAATTGATCCAAAGTTTATTAAAGGTTGGATAAGAAAAGGTAAAATATTACAAGGAATGCAACAACAGGGAAAAGCTCTCACTGCTTATCAAAAAGCATTAGAATTAGATCCTTCAAATAGCGAAGCATTAGAAGGATATCGTTCATGTGCTGTTTCTGTTAGTTCTAATCCTGAGGAAGTAAGAAAGAGAGCAATGGCAGATCCAGAAGTTCAAAGTATATTACGGGATCCTGCTATGAGACTTATTTTAGAGCAAATGCAAAGTGATCCTAGAGCTTTACAAGAGTAAGTACAATTAACATATTAGATTTATCAGACTAAAATAAAATTGCTTACTTTTTATTAATATTATTTTTTTTTTATAGCCATCTAAAAAATAAAGATGTAGCAGCAAAGTTGCAAAAACTTTTGGAATCAGGTCTAATAGCTATTCATTGAAGATGAAAATGTCCGTATTTGTGCATAGCTCTGTGCATGACATTTTATTGTCGCCAAGTTCCTTTGATATTATGGAAACAATGCTGTTCGTTCTATTTTTGTGTATTAGGAATATGTTATTTAAACAAACAGGTCACCTACTGGCATATTCACTTTATATCTGTGTTCTGAAGAGCTATTGTCAAATATAAGTTCCGTTGTATACAAATATTTTCGCGTGAATGCAGTGGCCTTCTGGTCATAGACCACTTTTTCATTGTAAATCTTCGTACAATAGTTATGTATGTTTTAATATGTCTTATAGAGTTTAACTCTATCAACTTATTATATAATTACAAGCTTTTACATAACTTTTGCATAAAATAACTTCCAATTGTAAATCATCAATATCAATGACATCAAATATGTTAGTATATTTTAAATTTGTTACATACACTAAGTTAAATCAAATTATATTAAATCCGATTAGCCTTGATAAACATTTCCATGCGTCAAACGTGTATTTAGATTTATTTTATATATAAGCGAATATAGTTTTGGTTTAAAGCACTAATATTGTAATAATAAAACAGGATAACAATAGCGATAATTACAGTAATTATAATAATAATAATTGTATGATTTATTTAAAATCAAATTCAGTTCAATATAAAAATATGATAAACAGTGTAATTTTAATCTGTTTATTATAATTTCTCATAAAAATATATGAGAATTCCTATGTTTATTGATAAAATTTTTTTACATTGAATTTATTGTACTTTAATATAGATATAACAGATCATATATATGTTTAAAATTTTCATTTTGAATTTAAAAATTTTACAGAATCATTTTAATTAATGATAATTAACAATAACGATCTATTTTATGTTAATAATAATGGTGGTAACAAGTTAAATATTAATATGAAAATAAAATCAATTAAAAACGATCGGACAACAAATTTTTTTCATATTAAATTTGAAATAAAATATTTTCATATTATTATATTAACTCAATTTATATGAAATAAACACACACAAATCGATTAAATATAACGTAATCTATATTATAAAATTAAAAATATATGAAATTAAAATATGTGTAAATAGTATGTTTTTTGTAACAAAGCATATAAATTTAGGAAATCAAGTTTTCAAAATTAAAACACAAATCTGACCCATTTTATCTCGTAAACATTTATAGATAAATGCAATTATTTTTAAAATTAGCAATCGAAATATTAACTTGATGATAATTCGTCATTCGATGGTTGAAATCACAAGAATTTTTGCTGAATTTTTCTATCTCTTTTTTTCTTCTCTGATAGCTCGGTATTTACAAGTACTATACTTCTCTCTCATAATATATGGAAGTAACTCGGAGCGTCACCTAACGTTGCAAAATTAGTTCGCTTTTAGATAGCGCACTGAGTAGAATTTCACTACTATTATAAATTATTATAATTATCAAGTTTATATATTATATTTTCTTCTTTTGTTTTATTTTGTCAAAAGCAAACTTTTTTTTACATAACCTTTCTCGTTAAAACAAGATGTAACATGAAATATTATAATATTTCATGTAATATTTCGAAAATATTTTCAAAGAAAAATTCGAAAACAAAAAATCAAATATATACAAAGTCAAATCAACTGTCAAGACGAATGATTAATAGAATAAGTAGGTGACATTGCTTGTGAATGATTAAAATATAGTCGAATATGTTTTTATTTAGAAGAAGATACTAAAAATCAATTAATTATTTTTGCTGGACAGCTATGTAAGTAAAAGCATATTAAAAAAGTAGAAAATAAAGATTATGTATACAATGTTCTGTGTTTGAGTATGTGTATACGAATCACGTAGTAATTTTTTTTCGATAAGCGGTAAAAAAGTTAAAATTTTTGAAAATGTATTTAATTCCGTAAGGATATCGATGAAGAATAATATTTCAGAGAATGAACAATAAAAATACAAAGATCAATGTACTAAAAGTCACACCAATTCCGAAATTGTATTTAATGAAAATCTCTAAAACAATGCAATATTATATAATTATGAATTGAATATTGTAATTATATTTGTCGCATAGAAATCGATAAGAGTAAACATTAGTGTGGATCTTGATTTAAATAAAAATTTAAATCAGTTTGTGAGTGACAAAATTCAAATTGAACGAAGTAATTCCGATAAAAATCGACAAAGAACAAAGATATGAGACATATCAATTCTTGGAAAAACCTCAAATTGATGAATAACGGATTTACTATATACAGGATAAGAATAATGATATGTAAATAATCTACATATGTTTTTTTTCTTTTTTCAAAATATGTTTGATTTAATTAACAATAAGCAATTGCTCGAACTTATTTATACAATAGCTTATGTGTTTCACTATACAATTGTAAATGTCATTTTTCTGAAATATTTTTATTTTTTGGGGAAATTTTATAATAATATTTGACAAGTAGAATCCATAATATCGATTTTAAATTTAGGAATAGTTAATTCAAAGTTATATATATGTAGCTATATATTTTTAACTAGATATAATTTTTTTATCCTTATATGATGCTAGTTATAGACAATTGAATTAATAATTATAAACAAGTATACGTGAAATATAATAAACATTTAGAAAAGATAAATAAAATTCGAAAATCGATAATGATCCTACAAGGATATACAATATTGAATTCATATATTATACATATATTATATGGATATATATATTATGGATCATGATCAATGCTTCATTGTAACAGTTTGATTAGCTATTGCATTAATACAAGTTATGATATAATATGATATTTTTCTTTAATAAGTCATATATATAATATCTTTAATAAGTTAAATAAGTTATTAATAATTTATCTTTTTTTTCTTATTTCAGACAATATTACATGATCTTTTGTGCATTTTATAGAAGATATATTTAGCTTAATAAGAAGGATACATATTTACGTATTTTTTAAATATTTTGAACTATGATGATCATCTGTATTTTACCGTATTAGCATGTCAATCAAAGATAAATTATAAGATTACTTTTGGCAGATGCAGATTCAGAATTGAAAAACTTTTGTGGAAACAGTTTTTCATTTGGCACATAAGATCAGCAAAAAATCTTATTGATTCTTTAATTTTTGCGGAAAAAAATTATCTTTTTCGAGAAAAAAAAGTATCTGTCTTACTCTAAAATTTCGAACAACAGAATTATAAAGGTAATTGATGGATTTATAGTTTTATTATTCTCTTTTTAAAAAGATAATCTTTTTTTTATTTTCTTTCATCATTAAAACGAAATTTTGGTTCCAATTAAAAGTCAAGAGCTAAAACACTTTAAAGATATAATCAATAATCAAATAAGATAAAATTCAATAATCAATATTAATCAATTTAAAACAAATTTAAAACTTCAAGTGATATTTGCAGTGATTTAAGTGATAAATAAGTATTCAGAGAATTTTATGAATAAGAAAATTGAAAGAAAATGAGAAAAATGTTGCGATATTAGATCGGAATATGCATGATGGAATTTTGGCATGTTGATTGTGCATATATTACATCTATTACATCACCATATTATATACAATGATATAGAAAGCTCGAAGCAAATATTTTTGATATTTAAAAATTTTTAGATAATTAGATAAAAATTTTTAGATGTCTATTTATATACCATGATTCGATTTGACTTAAGAAATTCCACAAGGCATAAAAATCAATGGATATTATTATTTTTAAACGTTTTCCGCGAAAAATATTCATTTTAGAAATAAAAAGAACGATAAAGAAATTATTTAACTTTATTTGGAAGAATCAATTATATATTTGTAAGTTATGGATATCATATATAGATTATCATATATATCATATCATATCGTAGTTATTTTTCTTCATATCTTTGATATTATTATATATCTCTATAAGAATAGATAAAGATTTAAAAGATAAAGATTTTTAAAAAAGGGGAGATAAATTTACTATAAAATGAATAATTATATTTCGTCAATGTACATATTATTGATGATAATAAGGCATTATTAATTTTAGCATTTATTTAGATTAATATTTAATTTGGAATTTCTAATGATGATTCATCTCATCTTTCTATCTATATTTTTTAAAAATATGTGATTCGACCACATTGTTATAAAACCATGTATTTCTTATTAAATAATTTCGATTAAGAAATAGAATACTAATTTTTTTTTTATATCACTTGTTTCTTAATTCTAAATATTTATTATTAATTTTTTTCTTAATTCTAAAATAATATTTGAAATAATAAAATTCATATATTAATGTAATGTATTTTATGTATCAGGACAAATGTGTTTACACATAACTACTTCAATGGATTAAATATAACTCGTACGACTTTTGGTGTGTTGCGGAACAGATCTTAATGCCAGAGAAAGATTGACAGGATATACGGATTCTTTATTTTTCAATAGAAAATAATTGGTTAATAGTTGCATTTTTTCTTGAGATTCTATTTAAATATTATGCCGGGAGCAATTAACTTTGCTATATAATAATCAACTAGTAAGAAAATTAGTAAAACTAACAGTAATGCCGGAACTGTTTTCTGAATCTGACAGCAGTGACGAAGAACTTTGCAACTATTTTTGTATCTTAAACAAAACTTGTGTGCATTAAACTGGAGTAAAATTTATCATTTCGTTTATTAATGTTTCAAATTTGTTTGTTGCTGCAGAATCGAAATTTATTATTTATAATTAATTAGAATATTGTTATTCGATATATATATATCATTAGATTATTTCATACATTTTTAGAATAATATTATAATTATACATCGCGAAAAATATGATATAGATAATAGAAATATTATAAAATCCGAGTGAATAGTATAAGTATTTGTTTTTGTAGATAATTAATATCATATCAAAATATGTAACTATATACTTATAAAATTGTAATGTATTATAAATTAGTAAAAATCATTAATTACAATTTTATGATTAGTCTAATTGTAATAAAAATTCATAGAATATTCTAGATAGAGAATAGTTAATTATTCCAAGAAAATAATTTTTAAAATTTAAAAAAATCTACGGTTATAAAAAGTAATAAGATTGAATTTTATAATAATTTTTACTAATATATAGAATATTAGAATATAAGAATATAATATTTTTTTTTTAGAATATAATATTATATATATTTTAT
>NW_006263836.1:195935-199731 GCF_000469605.1 Apis dorsata | reverse complement strand
ATAAAATAAAAATTTTTACGTTTTATATATAATTTCTTATATTATCTATATATATATATATATATATAATCATTTTGTGAATCGAATGTCAAATATAAAATATGTATAAAAATTTTGTTTGAATATTTGTAGCCGCAAAACTAAAAATTTTTATTTTAGTCATTTATTGTATTTTTGTTTTTCTTATTTTTGGGATAATTAATTTTTACAACTCAATAAATATTTGATTATATATATATATATATATATGTGAGTTATACATAAATGAATAAATATTTATTAAAAACTTATTAAAAATTTATTTACAAAACTTTTTTATATTTCTAATTTTATATTTCAAAATTACTTTAAATACATTACTTATTCTTGGATTTTTAATAAAGTTTTTAATAATACTGAATAAATCAAAGATTTAATAATATAATTGTTATTGAATTTTGATGTTTATTTATCTTCAGAAAATTCTTAATTTTGAATCTTAAATTCATTTAAACAAATTCGTTTTCGAACAATTTTACGTTTAAAAAGATAAATATTATTTCAAATCTATATAATAATATTAATTATATTATAATTATCTGTCCATAAACAATCTTATTATTATCTACTTACTTATAAATTAAAAGCATTTCCATTTTCAATTTAAATTCGAATAATTTCCAAGTATAATTAAAATTATTTTTTTTTTTTGTATTATCTTTTTAATTCATTTATATCTAATCGCAAAATAGTCTAGTTATAAACTCAAGGTTTGAATACGATTAATGAAGTCTCAAATAATAAAATTATATTCGATATTTTCGAGTATTTTACTAATATATATATTTTACTAATAATTCTTTTTAAATTATCTGCTAACCATTCTGTATAAGATAATGATATGTTTATAAAAAGCGTAATTAATTTAGCAATTGAGATATTTACCCAAATAGACAGAACCTGTTCTATTGCTCACGGTCAGATTCTTGTCACGTGTTAGTTTAGGAAATCGGTGAACGACTCAAAGTTCAACAGTGTCGAAATGTATCTATCTTTGGACGATCCTTGACAAGATGTTTATTTATTCAACTGTATTTAATCAATGAGAGTATACTTACAACCAACAAATCTTCTCCGATTGATATAATTTCGATGAATTTATTTGAAAATTTTGATTACAAAAGCGGAATATTTATCAAACACGCGGTCGATCGCAGCCAGTTATAGTAAACAGACGGAACACTTGATTATACGATTTTCTGGCTATCTTTTAACGCTAATGGTGGGACGGCCGCGTGTCCGTCGGCCTTTCGTTTATTCCTATTGACAGAGACGGGGGAAGAAAAACAGGCGGGCGACGTCATTTCCGAACCGAGGTGAAACTTTCCGTGGCTTTGAGCCTTTGACAAACGGTCGTCCGTAATTGGATTCGTTTTATAAAGTTCCAACGAAACGTGCAGCTTTCTGCTATTAATTGGAGATGGTAAGCGGCGCGCTGCTACAGCGACGAGGAGAGTGCGGCTCGAGGTCGACGAGGGTGATTAATTTAATTCAATTACAAACCGACGGCAGATCCAGGGCATCGATTTTATTACCATTTCTCCTCGTCTCTTGTATCCCCGAGATCTTCGCGTTCGAGACCATCCCCCAACCGTGATGCCGTTCACTTTGCGTTCACATTCATCCACTTTTCTTGTATCCGACAAAATCGATTATCATCTTTAAAAGTATGTAACGATGTAATATTCTTCCTTGTTACGTATTATACATAATAACAAACGTAAATAATATTTTATATCTCTCTTTTTAATCGCGGGGATAATCATCAGTTTTCAAGAGGATGTCGAATTAAAACGCAATTCACGAATAATTATCGGTGAAAAGGGAAATTCATCTCTTTGATCAATTTGCCTAGAATCGAGTGGAATACTGAAAATCCGGTTGCGCGCTCGAGATTAACGAAATCTGAAGGGATTCACGGTGGAGATGAAAAGAGAAAGAGAGAGAGAGAGAGAGAGAGAAAGAGAGAGGGAAAGGAAGAGAGAAAAAGAAAAAGAAAGGAAAATGAGAGAAGAATTTTCTAGCAACGGAGATGTAGGCACTGCTCGGTTTTACACCTGCTAGCGTGTGGCAGTAGATCGTTCACTGGTTTGCATCCGTGGAAAACGCGGCTACCCGCCATTATACGTGCTTCACGCTCCTCGAGTGGAAAGTGATCTGATAGCGGATTTTTATAGCGCGCGAAGAGAGCTTTTCAGCGGCGCGTCATCTATTCTTTTATACCGGTGGAAATTTTTCGAGAAATGCACTTTTCAGATGAATCATCATTTTTTTTCTTTTTTTTTTTTTTCGTCGTAATCGCTCACTTCCATTTACATCCGTTTTCACCGTATCAATCGACGTCCTTCATTCCGTCCCCGTTTTAGGTATCATTTCGGCGAAATATCATCAAGAATTCAATTACACTTTGATACAAAACGTTAAACTATAATGGTGACAAACACGGGAACAATTTCCACCTTTGGCAAACACGCGATGTAAGGACATTGAACAATCCTCCCGGGGAGGCCGCTCCTCTTGTGTAGCCAATCTCTTCGTCAACGGTGATGTTCCGTGGTTTCTGTAAATCTCGCTCTCGAGTCGAGTAATTTGCCAGCTTGGCCGTTTTGTGCGTCGTTTACGCGGCGATTCCTCCCCCTCGCACCCGATCGGCAAATCGCTGCCATATTTAGAGTGGTTGCATCGTGGTATACGCTCGTGCGTGTACTATCGTACACATGCAGGATCGCGAGGGTATGCGGTGTACGTACGTCGGTTACGTAGCTACTTACGTTAGCTTCCGTGATACATGGAGGTCGCACCTAAATTTCCCCTGGGAGTCATACGTCTCTCCGACCTCTCGGCAACCCTCTCTATTTTCCCTGTGTCTGTCTCTACCCTCCTCTTCCTTCTCCTCTTTCCTTTTGCGCCCCTCCCTCCCTTCTTCGCGACGACGATCTTGCCTCTCGTTTTTTTGCCCCTCCGCCTCCGCCACATCTCGAACGTTTACCAAAGATGTCGACGCGGATGTCGAGAGGGGGGAGAAAAAAGGAAGGTGCATCCATCTCGTTCTCTCTCTCTCTCTCTCTCTCTCTCTCTCTCTCTCTCTCTCTCTCTCTCTCTCTCTCCTTCTTTCGTCCACGACCACATCACGGTATACATTAAAATAATTGTGCAGGGATGATGCAGATTCCGATCTCTTCCGGTGTCGCCGGGACATTCTCTCTCGTTTTTATCTCGAATTTCAATTCCTTTTTTTACATTCATCGCGATTCGAATTCGACGCGATTGAAGATCGTTAATGGATCTGTTTGACAGCGAGACCTGTTTCAATCTTTGATTCTCTCATTCAGATCTTTATACGGAGTGACTTTATTTATTAAAATAAAGTCGATGTTGACCGATTTTTATCAATCGCGGCGGTCATAGAAATTAAAATTAAATCAAGACGATCGCGTCCTAGACGATGGCATCAAGCGGATTAAACCGCGCAGCACGTTCTCGAGTGATATTAAAAGCCGCGATAATAAAGCTGTGTCGCGTTAATCCTATCCTCCCCTCCTTTCCCCCCTCGTGTCGTGCATTTTTAATAAAAACCACCACCCTCTCCCTTGCTCGCGACACGAGATCGCGCATCGCAGCAGAACATTGCCGCAAAGATTGCGCGCAATTTTTGCGGGAATACGTCTTTCTGAAATTATACGCGGCGTTTCATGCATACGTTATCGTAATGTTTAATAAAATGGGCGATATCGCGGCGTTGGAGGATGGCGTGGAA
>NW_006263836.1:188049-195620 GCF_000469605.1 Apis dorsata | reverse complement strand
TGCAATTTTTGGAGAAATATCGTCCGCGGCTCGCGTAATTTGCGTCGATGGGCCACATCTGGCCCCGTTGGGCGTGCGTTGTGTACCTCCCGAATAATAAATTGGCCCGCGACCATTTTGCGCCAGAAGCGACGCTTCTTCGAGGCATGCTCGCGACGAGCTTAAAGTGGTATTATTGAAATTGCGCTCTTCTGTCGTGCCGCTTTTAATAACCCCCTCCTCCCTTCCCTTCTCTGTGATATCGGATATTTTGTCCGTACCGGGAAATGATATTAAACAAAACAAGCAATAAACGTGCAAATACGTGCATTCCATTCTGGATTCTGGATAACTTTCACTTATTTTTCGTTGAATTAATTAACACAAGGAATTCGTAATAAGAAATTCTAGTTGAAAAATTCGTATATATATATATATATATATATATTTGATCGAGTCGAAGAAGCATTACTATCTGCTGCTTATTCGAGAATCGTTCGTCTGGATGTATCGTGCTAAAATTGTGAAAGCAGGATATCTTCCGTTCCATGAGATTTTATCGCGGGTTATTTTATTTTGTTTTGTTCGAGTGTCATTAACAGGAAGCAAGTTAGTCGTTCTCGCGGTTAGAGTGGATTTTGTAACTCGAGCTTGTCTACTTTCACGCGCATCCCTCAGGAATATATATATATATATATATATATACGTGTGTCCACACAAGAAGAGCGGGAAAGGAGCTCTCGCGGTACGTGGCGACGAAAGGGAGAGCTGGATGGAAAGAGGCAGTGCAACAGGGGGAAGAAGGTCGGTCGGTCGTAACGGCGAATAGAATAGCGGTATAAAACGTCGCGAGGAAGGCGTGCTCGGTCCTCCGCAATTTCCCGGGGATCGTCGAACCCAGCTAGTCGGCTTATTAACTTTTATGAGAGAACAACGGGTGGACGCAAGTGAGAAAGGGATAGGAGGAAAGAAGGCGCGGACAGAAGGCGACCCAACGGCCATTTGCAGCTTGCGAAAATATCCTTTGCCATTCGCTTACAATGGAATTATACACCGGGGAAATTTTTTTCCTACAAGATTTATCGGAAAAAGCACGATTTAATACGTAGCACGTTCCCCGATAATATTGGAACTTTTTCAACGAGTTCACGTTTGTAACTTTCGATAATTATTCCAACCTTTCGCGTGGAAGATGGAAGACGCGTGACAAAGGAAGCGTGAAACACAAGGTTCGAGTAGATGGAGGAACGGAAAGAGGGGGGAGGGAGGGGGACTAAAAGGTAAGCGCACGAAAAAGTTTGAGCAGAGGAAGAAAAATTCTTGTCGCCTTTGAGTCGCGATGTCGACTTCTTTGCCCATGCCCTTCGCTTCCTACATTATCGCGAATTGGATACGGCGCGGCGTGGCATTTTTCGCTCGAGACGTACGCAACGTATTACCTTCCTTCTGCCTTCAGACAACGCACCTCTGTTTCGCAGCCTCTGTAATAATTTCCCCCTTGATCAAGGAGCGTGGATGAATATGCGAATTCATGCACACAACCGTGACGGAAGCGGTCCTCGTTAAATCGACGCGCGTTTCGATTCCGGCCGAGAGATCTCCAATTATGTTAGGTATTCAGGCGAACGATTTCGTTAGTGTTTGATAAACAGTAGTTAGCAACGAGTCACGATAAAATCTGCCGAATCGTATCGAAACGATCGCGCTTTTAAATTAAAAGTCAATATAAGCGCCGTGTTCCCCAGCGTCCAACGGATATCCGATCAATTCAACGCGCATTATGGATACGTATGGAAATTTGCGCGTACGAAATTAACGCGATACTTGGCGTACGCGATGTTCGTTTCCATCTCTTTTTTTTTTATTCTCGCAAATGGGAGAGCCAGTTTCGAACCAGTTTCGTAGATTAACGCGTTCACGAGCATTCTCATCGAAAAAATATGCTGAAAAAAATATACTGGATCTCTTTCTTTTGTCCTTGAGAATGTGCCCGCGAAGAGAGTAAAAAGAAGGAAAACGGTGGAATGGATGAAGAAAGAAAGGAAGGAAGGAAGGAAGGAAGGAAGGAAAGGAGGGAGGGAGAGAACAATGGTGTTCGGCCAATTACGTAGTTCACCGGCAACGTCGACGAGGGCGCAGCAATCTTCTTTCATTCCTTGTATCATGGGCAAAGAAGAGAGACTATAGCCGATTGCCGAAAAATTCTTCCAGAAAATTCGCGCACCATGAGAGGGGAACCGGATCAAAAGGTATATTTTTGTTGTTGGGGAAATGGTAGACATCAATTTTCACCACAGATATTCTCGCAGCGCCCTATCGTTTATTTTGATTTGCAGGATTCGTTATTGGATGCTTTCCCCTCCCTTCCTAGTTACGCCGAGGCTGCTTGGGATTAAGAGATTTCGTGGCGTGGAATTTATGACATGGGTTTCTTCACTTTTGCTGGGACTTCATAAATATACGGATAGTTGGCGGGTGAATGAACGGCTGTTTCGTGGACGGCGCATTTGTCGTTAGCTCATTACCTCCATTCCTTCTTTCTACGTCGTGTTTGAAAAGTGAAACATTGTGACACTCTATGCCTCTCTGTTTTAGGAAACAGACGTTATCGATAAGGGAAGGAAAATCCAATAGAACCGCTGTTCGAAAAGTCGTTTTCGATACATCCGGAGATACGAGATATATTTTGTCGAGTTGGCGAGTGTCTGACCCGATTATGGATCGATATACGTTTCACGCATCGCTACATCAGCGAATTTTCTAATTCCTGTGTTTATATTCTTAAATCTGAAATTGACTCTGTTGCACCTTTGAAATTGTAAAATTAGAAATTCGAATCGAACAATAACGTCGAATAAAATAAAAGGCACGCGATGCAAGTAAACAGATATCGGTCTGGAACAATCAGATTTGTGCCTAGTTTATCGTGCGAATTGAACGAAATTGGTGAAACGGTTGTGCTCTAACGTTTTCTATGGAAAATTTCTTCCAAATCGCTTACAACGGTTACGCAAACATCCGATCGGATTATCGATGAAGCGTGTAGCATCAAAAAGTGTTTACTTTACATTGGTATAAGGACGGAACAAAGAAAGGGGAAAGTAGGACGAAATAGAAAATTAAAGTAGTCAGTGGGTCGACAACGAAGGAAAGGGATGGTGGAATCTTTGGGAATACGGGAATGAAAGAAAATCTTTATATATATATGTGAAATGTATTTTTCTTCTTTCTTCTTCGACGGTCCTCGTATTTACTTGTCTGGAATCGTGCTCCGTGGCGTGGAATTATCGAGAACGGCAAATATAAAGAGTATCGAAAACCACTCGAACCAAGGAAGGAATAAAGTGGGATAAATGCGTAGAGGATGGATGGACAAAACGAAGAAACTGGTACTGGTGTGTCCCAAGGTAATTAAGCAAAGTATCGTGCTACGTACGAGCGAAGGAAAAACGAGGAAAAAGTAGAATGCTACGAGGTTGTAGGAGGTGTTGGATCAAGGGAATTGACCGAGTCGTCTCTGCCTTCGCATCCTTTACTTCGTTCCACGAATGCGGTCAGAGCGTGTCGTTGCTTGCTTTTAAATCGAATCGACGAAGAAACCGTTCGTCGTTAATTTAATAAAACTATCAGCCACGACGTACATTTTAACGAGCCTCTACCTGTTGTTCTCCCTTTCATTGAATTTATTCGTGTCGCGAACGTAAAACAAACGGGGTTGAATAGCCATTGCGACGAAGTGAAGAGGATAAAATTAGACAGGTAAAACAGAATATATTTAACAGCTTAACGGTCAAGGTTTTTCTATATAGATTTGTACGTAGATGAAAATTATGATCATCTTTAAAATAATCGTAATAAATCGTAAATAACATGTGTATAAATTTAACGACGAACGGTTTAAATGGATTCTTATTATTGTATTGACGTTTGATTTTCGTCGTTATAAATAACAGAATATTGTCAATGCAAAGAATATTTGTATTTTAATTTAAAAGATATTGATAAAAAATTTTTAATTTTTGATATATTGTATGAAAAAAATAAATTTTTCTTAAATTTTGTTACGTAATTGAATTTCTTATTAAAAAAAAAAATTTTTTTTCTACGCCATCTAATTTTTGAGATATTTAAAAAAATGTTTTTTAACACACATTTTGGAGAATGATTTCACTCATTCAAAGTGAATATCAACTGATAAAAAAAATATTCAATTTTTGTCAAATATTTTTTTTTTTTTGAGAATTATCTCCTGTATAAATTTCATCAGAGTGTGTAGATTTCGATACGTTTCTTTTTAAAATACCAGTTCAGATATGAATTTACATATCAATGGTATCAGTTGATATAATAAATATCAGTTCGTATTGTAAGTAATTATTACGATTCTTCGAATATACATTAATTTTAAATTTCAAATCATATTATGTAAGATGATTATGATTTTGATATGTGACTTATTCGTAACATTGAAGATATGATAAATTATTTACCACGAATATATTATAATTAATTATGATATATTTTTTTAATTTTAATTGATAATTTTAAATTTTTATTTTTAATTTTAAATTTGTACGCGTATAAGTTTTTCGTTATATAACTTATTCATACGATAGATAAATATTGAAAAAAATTTTTTTTAAAATAATTTTTTTTTTCAAAAGCTAAATGTTAAATTTTTATTTATATATTTTATCATCATTCGAATTATTATGATATAACCAATTGTTAATTAAAAAAAAAATATAAATGATAAGATAAATAATCATTGTAATATATAGGAATAATCAATGTGTACACAAAAATTGATTCTGTTATTAAAATCCAAAATCAATAAGAATTTCGACTTTTGAAGAGTTCAAAGGAAATATTGACGGAACAATATCGAGAAGCAATATCTTCTAAAAATTTTTCGATGGATCGTGAAATAAGATTGTGAAATATCAGCATATAACCTCAAAATATAGACATATTCAATATATGTCTATGTTTTATAAATACTTTCTTACAAAATATCTTTCATTCTATTATTTACGATTAAATAAGTCTCTATTTACGATTAATAAAATTACAATATAGCGCACGATATATTTCGATTCTATCGTGATGATAGCGTTGATGCTTCGTTCATTGCTTTAGATTGGTCGTAGCCTAAGTATTATTTTTATCGTCTCTGACATAAGGTGGATGGAAGATATAACTCTAACCGACTATGTTACTTATGCCTTGTTTCTTTATAATTTGTTCCCTTCCTGTCATCAAAAACGTGGAAAAGATTATTATTTTCACTTTCATTAATTTCAGGAAATTCTTACAGTTAGTAGGCGGTCCTATACGAAACGCGACGAATAAGGTGACAAATCCAGTAACGGGCAGATTACATATAGGCACTAATACTTGTTTGTTTTTGTTACTACATACATTATCTTCTAAAGTGGAAGAAAGCCAGTGTGTCCAGCGCCGTCGAACCGTGAACGTCTAAGCATGGAAATTAATCAAACTCGAATCATCTTTTTATTTATCCTCGTGATAAATCTATTATCGTGTTCAAATGCTAATAATTCTACCTCGTTTGAAAATAGCCGGCTTAAAATTCTGGCAATCTTTCCTCATCCGGGCAAGAGTCATTTTTTCGTATTCAAACCTTTCATCGAAGAGTTAGCACGTCGAGGCCACGAATTGACGGTGATTTCTTATTTTCCGAGAATCGAGAAGGATGAATATATTCCTACTTATAAAGATATCAGTTTGGCCAATGAAAAGAGTGACGTGCTTATAAACGTAGTCGATTTGAAAAGATTTGAAGGGAAGTTTTACATTTATAAATATTTTAGCAATATGTACATGTTGTACAAGATGAGATTCGTAACTTGTGAAAATTTAAAACATCCAGCTGTAAAGAAACTGAGCGAAAATGGGGAGAAGTTCGATTTGGTGCTGATAGAGAATTTCAATACTAATTGTTTCATGAGCTTTGTGCACAAATTCAACGCGCCCTTTATAGATATATCTACCCATCAGCCAATGCCGTGGACTATACATAATTTGAGACTTTACAACGAAGCCAGTTTCATACCTACGTTGTTGAGCCCGATTTTAAAACCGATGAATCTTTTTTATAGAACGATGAACGTGTTGTCGCTATACGTCTCATCGGCGCTATATTACACGTTTTTCCATTGGAAGGATCAATCTGTAGCGGAAGAAATTTACGGTCCGGATATTCCGAATGTGATGACGATAAGTAAGAACATTACTATTTTTTTCATTAACACGCATTACACCATTCACGGTGGCATCTCGTATCCGCCAAATGTCATCGAAGTGGGTGGAATTCACATCGAATCGAAAAGAAAACCTCTGCCACGGAACATAGCCAAATTTCTCGACGAGGCTCACGAGGGTGTTTTGTATTTCAATCTCGGCTCGATGATCAAAATGTCTACGATGCCGAAGGATAAATTGAATATATTGATCAAAGTGTTTCGTTCCATTCCTAGAAAAGTGATTTGGAAATGGGAACAGGATGACATTCCGGAATTACCCGACAACGTCATGGTCCAGAAATGGCTGCCTCAATACGACATATTAAGTAAGTTAATGACATTTATCTCTCTCATTATTTTGAAATAATTGTGAAATCGAGATCTTATGTTATTACGATATTTGGAAGTGGTATTACAGGTGATCTATTGCGCAGTTATGTAGAGCAAAAACTCGATGCCTCCGGAGTCTCAATGACATTTATGTTATATGTGAAAGTAATGGCTTGTATTTGATACACGGTATTCGTTTTATAGAGAATTATAATCGCGTTTTATCGATACGCTTCTTTTCGATTTCACACGTAAAAAAAAAAAAAAAAAAGAAAAATACGATTATATCTATATTTATTTACCTGTTTTTTATCTCTCTTTGTGAACGAGAATATTTAAAAAAATATTTTATAAATACTTATCCAAAAAAATACTTTGCTTCTTTCGTCGAATTTATTTCATCGAATTGTATTGTCAATTTCTATTCTCAAAGGGAATCTTTATTTAGTTTTTTCTTTTATTTCCACATAAAAGAAGCATTCATACGTACGTGATACGTTATCTCGTTATTAGATAAAAGCTTCAAAAAGTTTTGTCTTTATTATAATAATACTCAAGATTCGTTAATCGATTCGTTTTTCATTAAAAATCGAACGAATCGAATTTAAATTATTCATATATGTCTGTTTCTTATCAAATTCTTTTTTTCAATTTTAATTATAATAAATATTGCTACAAATATAATAACGAGATAATAAGATGATAATATTATAAAATTTTATGTTTATATCATATATTAATATTTAAATACTTAATAGGTAAAATTAGTCTTTGTTCACTTTATTTGTTATATGCACATAATTTATTAACTAATGAATCTAATTTGAAGAATTGCAAAATCACTTTATTTTTTTATGCACATTTCAAAAAAACAAATCATTAAACAATCATTAATTATTCATTTGTTTTCGAAAATAAGATACGTAACAAGGTGTTGATCATATATTAATGATGTTTAATTTATTCTTATTCTAATCTAAACATTCTAATCTAAAC
>NW_006263836.1:183421-187708 GCF_000469605.1 Apis dorsata | reverse complement strand
TTTTTTTTTTTTTTACTACTACGATTTTCATTCAATTCACACATCTTGGTTCGATACGATCTATTATCCGGCTAGCGACACGACCCGAGAAATCTCGAAATCGAGATTGAAATTCCGCCGGTTCCATCGAACTAATCGAAACGACACGGTCTTGCTGGAAATCGCAGCGAAATATCGAAAGCGGATTTCGGCTCGGTCGATATTTGCGATTCCGGCCCATGAAGCCGAACGTCAAATAGTTTTCAAAGTTTCAAAACGGTTTGCATAGTCGAGGAGCTTTCGATCCATCCAAAATGATATCTATCTCGTCATTGTGATATCTACGTATCGCGTTTGATATCTATCGTCGTACATGTGTCGTTGCGAATTATTTTTCGATTCATTATCGCAATAATATCCTTCACATGTGTATTCAAGCTTATTAGCATCTCGTTGCGATATAATAATAACGTGATTCCTCGTTTTATTACTCTCGATTTTTCGAAGGAAATGGACGAAATAATTTTGTACGTCAACATTCACGCTTCAATATACTTCGAGTCGAGTCAATTTTTTTTCATAACACGCAACATTGGTCAGATTTGTTAACAAAATGGTAATTATCGTAATTAGCGGAAATAGATTAACTAATCTACTTCGCTAATTACTATCGTGGAACCGCGATAGTTTAAACTAATTAAACTAAAAGAGACAATCCCGAATACTCGGTTGGTCATGGCAAGGATATTCTTTCGACGAGTTGCTCTGGCCAAGGACGAGACACGGGACCACGAGAACTCTGACAGTAAGTAGTTTCGCAGCTCTCAGCCTCGAGTGAAATGACTTTAATTAGCAACTCGCTAACGACCTGCTGGCAACATAAATCACCGTTAAAATCCCCGGTGAAATAGACCTCGCATTGTTTCTGTCGCTTTCTACGCCGTTAACTTATATGCCGGAACTATATATGTAATCCATAATTTGGATTGGTCGCTAATCTGATCTTGAGTGTTTAATTGTATCGATTTCTATTCATTTTATCGTGCACGAAATATTTAGACGATATATAGATATATCGAAAAGAAGAGAGATTTTTAGATTTTACAAATTGCTTGATATATTTGTGTAAAACTTTTTGCATTCATCGGATCATTTGTTTTGTTCAACCTGAAAAGTACGATGTACATATGATAACCATTACGAAACATTTTACAATATAATTTATTTCAATCGTATTTCATTGACATAAATTATCTTCAGTTACAAAATATATATAATCATCATGATTTGTCTTTTTGTATAACTTTTCCTACACATTTTCGTATAACATTCCTACATATGTTTATGATTCATTGCCGATTTGATGATTCATTTACCAACATAAATTTATAATATAAACACATATCTTATCGTATTACGAGATATTACATAACTAAACGTAACCTTTATATTTTGTTTGCGCTAGTATATTTCAATTTATTTCATAAGCTACATGAATAATAAAATGAAATGATCATGATATAATGCATTCTACGTATCGCGAAATAACTCTATTAAATAATAACAACGATTTCCTCCAAAGCTTCTCGAAGCTATCTCCTACTACCGCAACCTAAGTGTCGTTCTTAACGGGAACGATAAGTGTTAAAAACAACGAATTTTTCGTTGGTCGGTGGATCGCGTAACACGAGGCAACCTCCATGGTCAAGATAATCCAAGCTAAAACTTTAGCTGGGTAACTCGAGTACCGGAGGCTGGAATCGATCGGCTTAATTTTATTATCCAGCTTCGTGACCGGTGTATCTTCGTCCCGTCTTCTTTCCGCGCCCATTCTCCATTCGACGATTCTTCGTGATCTCGATAAGATCTGCGGTTTACGCTTCTCCATCGTTTCGCACGCGAAATGTGATGGCGCATCGCTTTTAAATAAAATTTCGCGAACTTTTTAAAAAATTGGATAAAAAAAAAGAAAAAAATGCTTGCCCGTTTAATCGGCATTTTTATTCGACTCGGCATTCTTGCATTCAACATTTTTTTTTTCATTTTTACGCTACCGATAATTTTTATCGGGCTATTTTGTTAAACGAGATTATAACTTATTGAGTACTCGAGCAATATACTATACTGGACAAATTTAACTACATTTTCGCGCTGCAAACTCGCGCGTACCGCCGAGCGTAGTTTACTTACCTACTGTTTTATCCTTTCAAGAGCGGTTTACTTGGGGAAGATCGCGTTCGCGTAAACAGAATCCGGAACACACGATACACATACGCAAACGCTGTGGAACACGATTCCACGCGTCGCGTTTGCGATCGATCTTGTCAATTCGCGTGGAACTCGCTAATGTAATTGACTTTAGAAGCAACGATATCGATGGTACCGAGTTGGTTGCACGTGTTGACACGCAATGCCCTCGAGTATCGTATTTTAACCGTGTAACGGAAGGGACGAAACGATAGATTACATTACCGTAAGGAATAAAAGAGCGGAATCGTTCTATCGGGGTCCCACTCTCTTTC
The DNA here is from genome assembly GCF_000469605.1 of Apis dorsata. NCBI lineage: Eukaryota > Metazoa > Arthropoda > Insecta > Hymenoptera > Apidae > Apis > Apis dorsata. Next base: position 185,207 of record NW_006263836.1, on the reverse strand, counting down.
TCCTCCCATGGTATCCATTAAGAAATGGGGGTATACCTTTCTTTTCCGGCTTTACGATCCTATTGGATTAAGTCGGTCGGACGATCGGTTGTAATGCTAACTCGATGCTTCCAGGTGATACGCTGTATATATATATATATATTTCCGATTCGATTCGTCTGGTTGATTTATTTTCGAAGAAGACGATTCGATTAATTATCGATGAATTTAAAAAAAAAAGAGAGAGAGAAAAGAAGATTGAACCTCTTGAAATCGCTTAGAAATAAATTGGATCACGACGAATTTACATACTTACGTATATATTTTTGATATTTAAAGAACAACCTTTCATTTTCCATCGCGACCTTTCGAATTATCGTCCAACTTCTAATTTTATTCCTCTTTTTTTCCTTTCTTTCTTTCTTTCTTTCTTTCTTTCTTTCTTTCTTTCTTTCTTTCTTTCTTTCTTTCTATCTTTCTTTCTTTCTTTCTTTCTTTCTTTCTTTCTTTCTTTCTTTCTTTCTTTCTTTCTTTCCTCCTTTCTTTTTTTTTTAGATACAGAGAAGCAATTTTCCAGACTTGCATAACTTACGATCCCAGAAGAAACAGCTCGCTACTCTCATTACTTTCGTCTTACGACCGCCTCTTGCCCATAGACGACCAAATATCAATTCTCGCGAGGGGTGGGCTTACCGACGCTCATAAAAGGACGGTGTAAGCATCGAGTCGAGGAAATACCGCCGCGTTATTTTCTCGTTACGGGGGACGTCGTAAAAATGTATCTCGCTGGGTGACGGAAATCTCGAAGCAAATCGCGCGTACGCCCCACCGATTTCTCTCCTCTCCTCTCCGGATTCCCCCCTCCCCGTCGATGTTGCCAGCAAAAATTCAACGCGATAGATATCCCACTGTCACGTATCGACGCGCGCCGATGCGACGATGTATCGAGCGCGAAGCCTCGAGAGGTTTCTGCTCTCCTTCAACCTTCGCCCCCTCCCTCCCTTACACCGAGGCGTGTAACTCCTCCACACCTCGTCTACATCTGTATCCAAATCGAGAGAGGAGGGGGAGGGATTGCCGGAGGGGTGACGAGAAAAAGGTGGCGGCGCGTGGTAATGGAATTTGACATTAGGATCGATGCCCTGGAGAAGAGAGAGAGAGAGAGAGGAGGAGGAGAGGGATCTCTGCGCGGAGAGACACGTTGGCAGCATCTACCTTTGAATCTACCTAGAAGAGGGTGATTCGGGGGCGATAAACGCGAGGGAGACAAGAATTTTTCACCGATATTTCCAACGCTTGGATTTATTTTCGAGAGGTTTCCCAAAGGTGGTTTTACGTGTCTCCTTCCCCTCCGCCCCCCCCCCTCTCCTCCTCGCCTCTTCTATTACACGAAATTTTCCGCCGAGAACACGAATTCAAGGAATCTTTGCGATCATTTTCCATCCATCGAATTATTCGTGCATGGATTCTCGATCATTTGAGAACAGGAAACAAGCAACGACGAAGAAGAACAAGAAAATCGACGATTTTTCTTTTTTTTTTCTTCGATTTCAAAGAGAATTTCGTTTCACAGATCATCCGAACGTTAAGTGTTACTTCGGCCACGGTGGTCTCCTCGGATTAACGGAAGGAATTCACAGCGGGGTCCCGATGATACTCATGCCCTTCTACGGTGATCAATATACGAACGCGGCCGCGGCTCAAACTAGAGGCGTCGCTATTATCCTGGAATATCACGATTTCATCGAGGAAAAAAAACTGAGAAACGTCATCGATCAAATATTCAACGACACGAGGTAAGTTTCTC
>NW_006263836.1:183205-183415 GCF_000469605.1 Apis dorsata | reverse complement strand
CCGCCGATCCATTTTTATCCCAGGTGTGTAAAAGAGAGGAAAAAGAAAAAAAAAAAAAAGAAACGAGTAAAACGGCACACTTCTCGCGCAGCGATCGCGATTTTAAAATTCTTTTCGTGGTTATTTAAAGCGTAAATTCTTCACGTGTCACGTCGTGTTCGTCCATCGTTGTGCCAATTACGTCGTCTCGTGTACACTCTCGATTATCAC
>NW_006263836.1:181392-183109 GCF_000469605.1 Apis dorsata | reverse complement strand
GAGAGAGAGAGAGAGAGAGAGAGAGAGAGAGAGAGAAAGTAAAGGGAAATAAATCGAGACGAAAGAGACAAAAAATAGGGAGACACGGAGGGTCGGAGAAAGGGACACGGTGACAAAAAAGGAAAATCGTATAATCTGGCCGGATATTCGGTCCGTTGAATATCTCACGAGCTGTCCGGACGCTTGGATATCCGGCGAGTGCATCGTCGTTGCAACACCCCCGTTAATCCGTAAACTGGCGTTTTTCCACGTACCCTCTTTCAACCTGCTACCCTTGTCTCTTCTTCACCGACACTCTATACCCACTCTCCTCCCTCCCTCCCATCTTCCAACAGTCGGACATTCGCCCTTCTTCTTTTTTTCTTTCTTCCTCTCTCGTCCCTTCCCTCCCTTGTCTTCGCCTCGAACCCCGGCCCTCCTAAATTCGAGGCACGAATCGCGGAAAGAGCGCACGTGTTCTCCTCGGTCCATCGACAAATACTACGGCACTGTGGCGTGGAATAGCATGGCGTGGCGGCGGGTCTCTCGTAGCGGCAGGTCTCTCGTAGCGGCAGGTCGCATGGGAAATTTCACGGCCGCTAAATGTTTCACGGCGCGAATCAACGCCGGTGGCTCGATGACGACGACGGGGGAAACCGGGACGAAATTAAATTCTACATTATTCAATGGCCGGCCGGGCCACGCGGATAACTTGTTAACCGCACACGGGGAGCGAGCCGTGACGCGGCGATTGCGTTTACGCGCGTCACGAGCACGCGACGCCGAATAATTGCTCGTCGCCCGTTGAATCTTTGAAAATCGTCCACCACCTTCTCCTCCTACCTTTCTCCACCGTTTTCGATTTTTTTCGAAAACCGCAGAAACCCGAGGAAAATGTGAAACGAATGGAAATGAGATAACCCTTGTGTTTCGTTACCCTCGGTGTGTATTTTCCCAACTCGGCCTTTTCCCCGCTTCGAATTTGATGGAATAGTAAATCCGCTCGTATTTACGTAATCGTAACGATATTACCCCGACACACCGACATTAGAAGATAGAAGAAAAGGAAGAAGAGAGAAAATTCAAGAGGAAAGAGAGAGAGAGAGAGAGAGAGGGGGGAGAATCGAAACGCCAATTTCTGGAATGGGGCGAACCACGATTTAATTACGATGGCCCGGCACGCGAGCCTCCAAGGATGAAAGCGGCTTAATAAATCAGCACCGGATATGAAAGCGTTGGCAGCATCGCGATCAACGGACCTCGTACCACTGTGTCCTGGTAATTACGACAGGGGTGGATTTACGAGCTGGCCGTCTTGAGCCAGGAGGGGAAAGGGGAGAGGAACAGAGGATGCTCGTTGTCCGTTGACAATGCAGGCGCGATTGTATCCTCCCTTTTACTTCACGCCTTGAATATTAATTGATAAATAGAGCCGCGTAATTGGATGATCGCACGATTTGCACGATTGTCCGTGTTACGTGATCGAAATACAGTGGGGCCGCGTAATCGCCCGTCTCGATCGCGACAATCGATTCGTCGTCGTCGTCGTCGTCGTCGTAGTCGGTTTGTGCCACCGAGAATTTCAACGCCTCCTGTCACGAGGCGTTGCTTCCCCCGTGATATTCCCCGCGATTTCGTGCGATCTCACCCCCAGACCAGAGATTCGACTTTCGATCGTGGTCGTTTGTGTGTATGTTCGTGGATCGAGCATGCTCGTCGCGCAAGGCGAAATGCGAGA
>NW_006263836.1:175347-180840 GCF_000469605.1 Apis dorsata | reverse complement strand
GGGCCCCGGCGTTGGCTCGCGTGTCGCCGTGCAATCGTCGCCGTGCAACGTCTCATGCATGCGAGTGATATAAAATTAAGCAACGATTTGGAAACAGTGTTAGCCGGGGGGTGTGCTCGTTGTCGTGGCGTGCCCGGTTGCGCCTGCCGTTGCGCCCGCGTAATCACCACTTTTGCTTGATTTATGGACCCTGGTTTCTCTTCCCTCGCTTCTGGCCAACTATACAAGTTCCAAGTATAAGAAAGTCGTCGGATAAACGCCATAATGGTTGGGCGATAACCTCCGATAGAAAGAGATACGTTATCGGGGGAGGGGGAGGATACGTTATCCGTGGCTCGGTTAAACGTCCATCGAGGCCAATAATGGCCCGATCGAGATCGCGAAATTCCAGGGTCGACAGTGTCAGAGTGGCCTCCATAGATTCCGTTCTTCGGCCGCAAACCGTCATCCTTTGGTACTCTGGTTGATCGATGCGATCTTAAAACGTTATAACCAAAGTTATATTATCGTTCGCGATTTCTCGAGAGGGAAGAGAGGACGAGAGAGAGAGAGAGAGAGAGAGAGAGAGAGGGAGCGAGTTCGTGACCCGTGGCACGAACGACGTGCCGCTTGTTCGATCTCCAGTTTCTCCTTTCGGATCCCACGAGGCGACGCCAAGTGGTCATTCAATCCCCAAACTTGCCCGCGCATGATTTCGCTTGTAAGCCAACTTCGAGTTACAGCCATTTCGGTAGAGATCAAACGGCATACACGGCTACTACCCTCCCTCGTCTCCCCGCCTTAAAGACGATCATATTCAGCTTGTACTTGCACTTGTACTAACTGTACGATCGTAACGATTCCATGCTCTTCGTGGTTGGACAATAAACGTCGTGGAAATTTCGTCCAATTTATCGAGCCCTGGAGACATTCCAACGGTTCTTCCAGGTGACTCCAATTATTATTATTATATACGTTCTTCGCATTTTGTCAACGTTTTCCAATCCCTCGTGTATTTATGGTCAAAGGGAACACTTTTTCTTTCTTTCTTTCTTTTTTTTTTTTTGGTATAATTAGCATATATCGATGTTAATTTTCCACTTTCGAGCAAGAAGAAGAGAACATACACCTCGCCAACTCGTATTTAATCCTCGCGTCACCAACTGCGTCATAGCATATACCTCGTCCTCCTCCGGTTTCTTCCGTTGATGAACCAAGTTCGGGGGTATGATATTAAACGGTACTATCGAATTCGTCTCCCGACTAGGAGAATTTCTCTCAGACATGATTCGTGGATACCGTGTGTTCATCGCGCGCGCGCGCGCGCGCCTACGGAGAGGAGCGTGTAACCGGAGGAGCGTGTGCGTGCGGGGCGAGGCGAACAAGTTGCCACACCGAAGCCAGTAGTCGGAAGGATGGTGGTAGTGGAGGATGGTGGTAGTCAAAGTTTCGACAGTTTGTAAGGAGGTACGAGGCACGCCCCTGTACCCCTCCTCCTCCTCCTCCCGCTTCTTCTTCTTCGGTTACGGCTGAGGGATAACATAGTGCAGCTCCGTCGTCAAGTTAGCTCTCCTTCTCCTTCCCTCTCCTCTGATCTTTTCCTTTCTTCCCACCCGTACTTGTCCTCTCCGCTTTTTCCCTCTCTCGGCCATCTTTACCCCTTTCGCTCTTCCCCCTCTCCTTACGCCTTTATTGCCCTCCTTCCTTTTACTATCCTCCTTCTTATTCTCCAGCGTAACCCTTTCGCTTCAGTTTCACGAAAATTCCATTCGCCCCCGTGCGCTCGTTTGCCGGGACATCCCCTAGCTAGGATTTATTTTCGAGAGGCAGAGGTATTCTTATTCCTCGCGCGGCGGAAGAAGAAGAAGAAGAAGGAGGAGGAGGAGGAGGTTACCTTCCTTTCTGCGGCTTCGACGACAGTGCTTGGCCGCACCTGTTCGCTCGTAAGGGACGCGTAATGGTCGAAGAGGAAAAGCGATGGAAAGGACGGAAGATATAGGGGATGTATATATGTATATAGGGGAGAAGAAGAGGGTGGAAATGAACACAAGGTCGGAGGAGACGCTGCGTAATGACGCGTGGAACGTCCCCGCGTGGGGACGAGAAAGTAATTGGACGGTTGCCGGGGATAACTCGGTTCCGCCACCCTCTTTGATGAATGGGTCGAGCGTTCGAATAGTGACGTCACCGAAACTTGCGAACCTCTGATTGACGCTTCTTAAAACGGGGGACGGGCTCGAATACCAATTCCTCCAAGATTTGAACGACTCGCGTTTCCGGACGCGTGTCGAAGAGTGATCCTCTCGAGAGAATCTCTTTGTTTTTCGAAGCGAAGGGAAGAAATTCTCGTGAAACGAGGACGCGGAAGATTTTCAAATGGACACACGAGAGAGTAGTTATAGATAAGTTAACTCGATTTAGGCGCGAATTTCGATGCCGAGTGTCGTTTCCCTTCCCGGATGACCACGCGTCGGATTAAAAAGTTGCTTATTTGCAAATGGAATTTTCGCGTCTGCTGATATTACATTTACCAGGAATATATTCCGTTGTGGAGTTATATTCGCGGGGCAAAAAGCCGGCTTTCACGGATCCGCTGAATTTCATTATTTAAGTTACGTGTACGGGTACAAGTGTTTGAATAATGCATTCGGCTCGATGTACATGAAAGCCGCATTTAGAAACCGCCCTAATACAGACGTTCACGACCGCCAACCTAACATCTTTATACTTGCTCTCTCTCTCTCTCTCTCTCTTTTTCTTTGAATAACGATCGAACGTCGTTTCGATAATAATTGATAATTAGAATCGTACGTAGACCCCTTTGAGGGGAGATTATTCGAGATTTTCTCGGTGCAATCTTTAATGCATTGCGATCCATTTATAAAACGTGGGGAATGGAAATCTGTCATTAAGAGGAGGTGAAGCTTTCTCGTCGACTTGAAACGTATCGAAAATCTTGAGGAGGATACTCGAAAAGACTCCGTAAGACTTTGATCTTGTTTCCTACCGAGTTTCTCTTTCGTCACGATCACGTCCCCCCTCTCGTTTGAACCAATGTCTTCCCGCGCTTTCTTCGTCGCGCTTTCTAACGCGCTGTTCAAACGACTTATTAAGCTCCATATATACAACGGGGGTAATCTCGACAGTAGTCTGCCTTTGATCTTATAATAATCGAAACTTCCGAGACGGATTCAATTCTCTCGCTACTAGTTTCACCCACCTCTCTTCTCTTCCACCATCCATACCTTCCTCCTTCCTCGTCCCATTCAACGGGATTTATCTCGCTGAATGAACATGCTTTACCGAAATTCGTGTTCTCGACCATTTCGCCAACGCGAAGAGAGAAGTGAGCACGTTGGCGAGAATCGGGCGAGATTAAACTGTATTTGGCTCGATGTCGCTTTCATCAAACGAGCAACTTTTCTTCTCCAAACGTATCACGAATTTTATCCCCTCCCTTTTTTTTTTTTTTTTTTATCCTCCGTGGAACCGCAATTTTCCACCCTTTCGTAAAATATATATTTTTCATCCAGATACAACATGTCCTTTCGTTCGTTTTTCCCCCTTTTTTTCCCTTTTTTCCTTCTCGTACAAAATTGCATACATGTTTATTCATTGATACGCGGGTATCGATATACGATATCATAAACTTGTAAAACAAGTTGCATCGTGGATGCATTATTAGGTCGTTTATTTATATTGTGTTGGTTTGTTTATTTGTTTATATTCTCTCTTTCTCTTTCTCTCTTCGTTTGTTTATTGTTATCGGCCTCCAGTTTCAGTTTCCAGATTTTTTTTTTTTTGTTTTCTCTCGTCCATCCCCTCGCGATTTATCTCAAGTCGCGCAAGTCCTTGGGCGGGGGAGGAAGGGAATTTTTTTCCGGAGGGTGCGAAAATCACGTATGCTATATCCCCACCCTCCTCCCCGGAACAAAGCGTCGAAACATCCAAGGCGAAGGAAGGATAAGATTTCCGGATTTAGATCTGGTTTTATCACACCCTCCCCCTCCCCTTTTTCACCCATTGTCGTTCCTCGTGGACGTCGAAATTTTCTTCCATCGAGACCATCCCCCACCCCCCCTTTACCGCGTTACTCGGGCGACTTATCGAGTTACAAAGACGTATATCGTCGGGAAGCGATTGGATTTTTCCCAACCACCGTCTAGCACCACCGACCGGGAGGAGGAACAGGCCTCTGGGAAACGGGATCGGGTGTTTTATATACACGCGCACGAATACAGGGTGTTTCATTTTTGTTCTTTAAGAGGATTGTGTGTAGAAGAAGGATGGAGGATGATATCCAAAGGATGAAAGTCTCGATCCGCAAATTAATCGTCAATGAAGGAAGAAGGAGGAGGGTCGAATGATTAATTTTTGGTGTAATCTCGTGCTAGAATTTTTATTATCTGTTTAGGTAATTGGAATTTTCTCGTGCCCTTTCTTTTATTGTTTGCCTTTAGCGCGTTATGTTTTTGAGAACAGAAGTTTCTTTTAGAAAATAAAAAAAATACTAATCTATATTAACCCTTTGCTCTCGGTCACCACTCGAATTAATGCCAGCAGCTCCACTAATGATTCTCCGACACCACTGGAATTGCGGCAACTTGAACAGTGACAATATTTATTTATGTTTGATTTTTTTAGAATATCGCTTCATAAATAGATTTCTAAGCTCTTTACGTATAATCTTATGAAGTATAATCTTATTTTATGATAATTATCTTATGGTAATCTTATGAGACCACCGAACGCGTGGGTCTGAGTCCGGAGTTGCTCGTTCGACCGAACGAAATAGGCCTGGAATGCAAAGGGTTAAATCTTGCTTAGCATATTTGTTATAGAGAGTTTAGATTAGGTATGCTAATTATCGATACGCGTGTCACTACGCGTTCCAAGAAAATCGAGTAAAACAGGAAAAGTTTCGATTCTCGTTTTAATCAGAGGTTTAAAGTTACCGATGACGGAGTGAATTTGAAGCTTGATTTTACTAGGTTATAGAAGATTACATGAGCTCGTGGATCGAAATACGAATCCGCGTTGAAGGCGAATGTAACAATGTTATTTTAATTAATTTGTAACGAAATGTTCCTCCCCTTTTCGCTGCATTTGCATACGATCGTGATATTTTTGTTACTCGAATGGAAATTCGATGCACAACGGCGATCGGCGTTGCATTCAAGATAGAAATATCAATCGAATCGAAAATAACGGGAAGAGAACGATTTTTCTAGAAAATTAATAAACGAAATATATATATATATATATATTTCTTTTTTTTTCATTTCCACAGAATGTATATATTTCCAGCGCACGTTTCGCCCTGGACTATTTCACCGCTGTTATTGCCCGAAATCTGCCAAGGAATTTCGATAGCGAGTACGAATATACGTAGATTTTACGTAGCTTGCCCCGCCAGCACGCGATAATTTAGAATCGTTGCCACAGACAGCCACAACTTTATGCATTTGCGCCGCTTGCCAACGGTACCGCCCACCTTTCGAACTCGAAATACTT
>NW_006263836.1:172712-175131 GCF_000469605.1 Apis dorsata | reverse complement strand
TGGAAGAGTAATCGGCCCGGAACACGTCTTCGGGGCGGGGGGAGGGAATCGTTTCGCCGGGGTTGGTCAAGACCACCCCTCCTTGCGGTCTCGTTTACTTAAAACGAGAAGAAGAGCTCGCCCCGGAATGGAGCCCGCCGTTCAACGAACAGCAGCTCCGATTCACGAAATTACACATCCTGCGCTCGTGCAATCGGATTCGTTTCCCATTTTCATCCCACCACGCTGAAATTATACGCGGAGAAATCACCAACCTCTTTCTCTCTTTCTTTTTCTCTCTTTCTCTCTCCTATCCCCTTTCCCTTTTACTTGTTTCTTGCAAATCCCTCGCGTAAAAGCTAGCGGATTATTAACGTTGCGACAACGCAAGAGCAAGCGATATCGATATCGATATCGATAATCAATTACCATGATAATTAGAAAGAGGAATCGGTGGCAGGAATGTTTGAATTGCTCCAATACGAATATTCCTCGTTCCTCGATTGGTCGGCCAATCGGTGGATAAATCGGCCACTAAGTCACCCCTCCCTTCGTAACTCAAATAGATCCAATGCGAGAAACGGGGTCACCCAAATATTTACAATCAATCTTCGAATCAATGAACCGTATATATATATACACATATATATGCATATACAGACAGGAAGAAAGGCGTGTTTTCCCGCGTAGGAAATTAAGGATATCCGTGGTCGAACGGAAGAGACAAGTTTGAACACGCCTTCGAGCCGGGTCCGACTAAGATGGCTAACCAAAAGGGCCGGTCACCCCGGGAACCGGTTAATCTTTTTCTCGGCCCATGGGGACGTAAACCGGAACGTGACCCACGGGACAGAGTAACGGGATGGGTAAACTTTTATTAAAAATCTAATTGGATCGGAGCTGAGAGAGGCCTTGCGAGGCCATTTCACCGGATGCTCTCTCCTTTCTTTCTTCTTCTTCTTCTTCTTCTTCTTCTTCTTCTTCTTCTCGCAGCGATAAGTACACGCGTCTAAGCGTGGATCCGGAAGTTCTCCCTCCTTTTTTTTCTCTTTTCTTCCACGTTTTGCACAATTGTAAATTGTAACGCGATTATCTTTTTTTTTCTTTTTCGAGAAAAAAAAAGAAGAGATTACGACTAATTCGTTTAATAACACGAATTTTTCACAAATTTTTCCAACGATGTAAAATATAGAAAAGTTTCACGCGAATTATTTACAAAATGTTATCGTTACGTACGGGTAGAAAGGAATCGAACAATTCTATTAGCTATGATCACACTTTTTTCTACTTGGAGGGAATTTCGAATGCACGCAGCTGATAAGATTATTCGGATCGTAAACACGTTAAGGAAAGAGGATTTTTTTTTTTTAGAGAAACGATTCAAATGATATATATATGTATATTTGCGCACGTTTGCCCGCTCATTCCCAGAGAAACCGCGCGTTCGAAAATTAACGGGCGCGTATGTCAAACGCGATATCCTGTCGCGTAACGCGCGAGCGACTGTAATTGAGGATTTAAACGTTGTTTGTGTCAGGTGCGAATGAAACATACCCGGTGTCGGAGTTTTCTGCTTCTGGCCCAATTAGTCGGGCGGCCGTAGGCCATGCGCGCCGTTTCGTTTAAACCGTCCCGCGTGTGCGTGCGTGTGTTACAATTGTATCCAGTTTTGCGGCCGAAATAACGCGCCGATTATTCGCATCGAGCTTCGTCCTTCCAAAGATCCGTATTTCGGAATTTTCGATTATTCGCATCGAGCTTCGTCCTTCCAAAGATCCGTATGTCGGAATGTTCGATTATTCGCATCGAGCTTCGTCCTTCCAAAGATCCGTATTTCGGAATTTTCGATTATTCGCATCGAGCTTCGTCCTTCCAAAGATTCATATTTTGGAATTTTCGATTATTTGCATCGAGCTTCGTCCTTCCAAAGATCCGTATTTCGGAATTTTCGATTATTCGCATCGAGCTTCGTCCTTCCGAAGATTCATAGTTTGGAATTTTCGATTAGTCGCATCGAGCTTCGTCCTTCCAAAGATCCGTATTTCGGAATTTTCGATTATTCGCATCGAGCTTCATTCTTTCAAAGATCCGTATTTTGGAATTTTCGATTATTCGCATCGAGGTCCATCCTTCGAAAGATCCGTATTTCGGAATTTTCGATTATTCGCATCAAGCTCCATCCTTTGAAAGATTCATATCTTGGAATTTTCGATTATTGGTATCGAGCTCCGTCTTTCCAAAGATCCGTATTTCGGAATTTTCGATTATTCGCATCGAGCTTCGTCCTTCGAAAAATCTGTATTTTGGAATTTTCGATTATTGGTATCGAGCTCCGTCCTTCCAAAGATCCATATTTTGGAATTTTCGATTATTTCTCTCTTTTTCCCGGCCGAAAGACGATGGATTCGATTATATCTCGGCTTAGTTAATGTGAAGGAAA
>NW_006263836.1:170543-172684 GCF_000469605.1 Apis dorsata | reverse complement strand
TTATTATTATTATTATTATTATTATTATTATTATTCGTTCGTCGGTGGGAAATATTGATGAGTATCGTCATAGCCACGAAAGAAATATATATATAGTGTTCCTTGATACGTTAATTGCTATTTTAAAATTTCTATTGTTCATAGTTCAAGTTTATTATTTAGCGAATATTCCACGCGTTTTTCTCGAAATAAGTACAATAATATATATATATATATATATATATATATATATTTCTTCTCCGACTATTACAACTTCTTCGAATCTTTTGTATCCGAAAATTGTATACGATTAACGAAAAAAAAAAAAAAAAAAATGTCATCTCCTATGAATCAATCGAATCTTGCTCGCTCGGCGTCATATTCTCATCTCCTTTCGGCGGAGATTTCACGAGCGTAACGCGCGTCGCGATTTGTAACGCGATCCAAAATTTATGGGTTATAATTTAGAAGACGGGGCCGTGGGAATCCTGAATAATGCGGCGGAAGATAAGTGTACGTGCGCGAGTTCGGTTACGCCGGCTAATTGGCCGTTCGAGAAGGAGAGCAAGCTTCCCGGCTCGGCGCGATAACGTTACAAGTCGGGAAGTAAGTTGGCGAGGAGAACGAGAAGAGAACGGTGGCAGAGAAACCGATGGCGGTGGCGCAGGGTGGCCGACAACGAGCCGGAGGAGAATCGTAAAGTAACTTCGAAGGAATTACGAGGGGACGAAAATTACTTTTCTCGCGGACCCCCTCCTCCCCCCATCGAGCCTCCAGAAGAGAGAAGAGGGCGAAGGAGGACTTTGAAAAATCCTTGCCTTCGAAATTACTTTCGCTCCCCACTTTTCATCCCGAGTGTCGAATCCTAACCTCTCGCCAATATTTTAATTGCGCCCGTGCAATTATTCGCGATTATTCGTTTTCTTCAAAGAATTTTTCGGATTTATATAACGAGACGAGGAGCGGTTGGAGAAGGGGGATCGTTACGAAAGGGGAATTAAACTTTTTGAAAAATAATTATAATTCTTTCTTTTTTTTCTTCGCTTCCTTTTTCTCGAATAGCGAATCGCGATATTTTAAATCGCGCCTATAACGTTTTCTTTCCAAATGATTCGAATCGGATCTAATAAGGAAAAAATTTCGAAAATTATTTCTTGCTTTTCGACGATCGGATGAACGGAATCACGAACTCTGGACGACGATGCTTTGATTGGGCGTACGTGATTAATTCGTAGTCAAAGAATTTGCAGATGTAGGTAGGTAAGATCACGAACGCAATTATTCGTGATTTGTTTCCAAAGAATTTGCAAGGATGGGATAAAGATAAATGGATGTTCACTTATTCTCGTTTATTATCTCGCGTACTCGTTGTACTTTTCGCGCGCATTCTTTCCCCACTCGTATTCGAGCAATCCCTGTTTTATCCTATTTTCGCACCTATTTTCGCTAGTCACATTGGCGAATACGTTGGTAAAGCCGGATGAAATAAACATCCTTTTTTACCTTTGCACGCGTCTACCCCTTTTCCACGGTTTGTACACGGTTAATTAGACTGCAACGCTTGCCGCTGCTAACGGATAACTTTTTTCTTCTTCCTTTTTTCTTTTTTCTACCTTCCAGTTTGTTAATTCTTGTTCCCCAAATATCATCTCTTAATTCCGCGCCCTCGTTACTTCCCTATACACCCATTCTCCTTAATTCTATCCAATAATATCTCGATAAAAAAAAGGGGAATCCTAAACTTTCCTTCCCAATTTTCTCCCCCTAAACTAAATAAATTAGATCTACTCTACTATACGTATATATATATATATAAAATAAGTGGTAACAAAACTACTTGGTTGGAGACCAAGAACCAAGTGATATACATCACCCGTATATTTATTTTTATTTTATATATATCCCCCAGAGAGATAACAGGAAATCAAAACGGGAGGAGGAACAACGATTTTCGTTCGAGTTGCTCGAAACAATCGTATTTATTTGCCGGAATTCACGAACGATAAACGTTCGAATTTCGCGCAGGGGATGCGAATTTCGCATATTCGCATACGAATGGAGTGGAACCGGGTAATTCAGCCGCGTTCTCCTTCTTCCGTTGGAACATCATTCTTTCCCCCATCCCTTCCCCCACCGCCCCGCAATTAGAATCCTTGAACCGA
>NW_006263836.1:168772-169688 GCF_000469605.1 Apis dorsata | reverse complement strand
CCCCCCCGATTCCCTTCCCCCGATAAAGCTCCAACTCCTCCAATGAGAGCAGTGATATGATCAATCGCAGCAAAAAATCTTTGGTCCACGATTTTAGTTCGTTCTTACGTAATAGTTGTATTTCCTTTTAAGTTTTACAGTTTCGAAAGAAGGGTACGTATATTTTCAATAATTCCTCGCGTTGATGAAGCAAGTTTCTTTTAAGTTACGAACGAAGAGGATGATTTTGACACGTGGCGATATAAATAATTTTATAAATCCTTGAGAAGACAGAAATAAATAACAATTTATACATAGATTTATTCTTATTTATATCATACAATGAAGCAAGAAAAAAAGTAATAAAACGTATGTATATAAAGTTTCATAATGTTATATATATAAAGTGCAATAAAAATGAACGAAGAATTTTGAATCGAATTTTTGAAATCCTATCCGTGATACGTTCGATATTAATATTGTTTATAAATATTTATGAATGCACGAATATTCGAGAAAACGTTTCGATTTTCTCGAAAGCAAATCAAATTTTCTTCTTTTTTTTTTCTTTTTTTCGACTTGTTTTATTCCCTTTCTCTCTCTCTCTCTCTCTCTCTCTCTCTCTCTCTCTCTCTCTCTCTCTCTCTCTCTCTCTCTCTCCAAGTAATTCTCTCATCGAGACACGATTCCTTTCACTCCGGAATGCAACGTAGCGGAAATAGCGATATCTCGAAATAATGATAATCAGATTCGAGCGATACATCTTTAATGGCTCCTAACGGTATTACGTTATACCTGGAGAGGGAGGAAGTGACATCGGAAGTCGACAGCGAGCCATCGATCTTCGATTATCGTCGTCCCTGTCGAATTAAACGGCGCGCTGCGAAACAAACCTGTGTTTCTCCTTTTTCCAGCTTCCCCCTCCCCCTCCCTTCAC
>NW_006263836.1:164008-168013 GCF_000469605.1 Apis dorsata | reverse complement strand
GTTTCCGGAACTACGACACGAACTCCTCCCCACCACACAGTGTGTGTAGTGTGGAAACGCAGAGCGCTTGCCGATGGATTTCGAACGAACGAGCACCGACAAGGATTCTTTTAGCCTCGGTTTTTTCGATCCGTTCGAGCCTTCTCCTTCTCCGAACGATAAACGCACCGTTAAAAAGCATCTCTATCTTTCTCTCTCTTTCTCTTTCTGGGAGATATTTATAAAGTATCCCGCGGCATCTTTTTCCCGTTCTTCCCGCGATATCGAGTGACGGGATCGATCAGGGTGTATTGCATGAATTATTCATGGAATATATGTATAAGGGGAGGAGGGAAGGTATATGGGGGTATATTGTATCCAGGGGTTGCTCGAGTCGAGGATAGAAAAAAAAAAAAGAAAAGCCATCGAACGGGATGACTTGTCGGTAAATGGTGAATGGAAGAGCGAGTGTCCGATACGGGAGGGACACGATCCGGGGTCTTACTCGGTTGGTATTATCGCGAGTGCATCTATTCGTCACTTGTAAGCTTGTCGAGTTGTTATTTATCTGTTCGTTTATTTATTTATTTACGATTGTTTGAATGTAATTCGTTTGTGTTTCAGGTATAGGGAGAACGCCAAGAGGCTTTCGAAAGCTTTTAAAGATCGGCCAGCCAGCCCTCTGGAGACAGCGATATGGTGGACGGAATACGTGGCACGTGGGAACGGTTTGCCATACGTGAAGAGCGAGGCGATAACCATGCCCTGGCACGAACGTTACCTCGTCGATGTGTACGCCGTTCTTCTACTCTTGTTTTTGCTCGCTCTTTACGTACAATACAGAGTGGTAAAGTACGCGTTTGCCCGCGTTATGAGATCGGAGGACGCGGATAGTAAAAGGCGAGCGACTCTCTCTAAGAAGAGGGATTGAAATCTTTGGATAATGAATAATGCGAGGAGATGTCTCGCGAGATGGATACGATGATGGATGGTGTTTGTAAAGCGTGATACGAGAATACGAGAACGAAACTACGGAACGGAATAAGAAAAACAATCGTGCATCGTGTCTGCAAATATTCTTTTCTTTTTTTTTTCTTTTTCTTTATCTCTCTCTTCTTTCTTTACCCAAAAACTAGTTTCGAAAAAAAAAAACTGAATTTCATTCGTTGGACGAACGAACGAACGAACGAAAGCTCTCCTTTGCTCGAGGTGAATTTCGATCTCGGTATTGTTTCGATAATAAGGCAATCAACGGAGCCTTTCTCAACGCTCGACTCCTAGCTCGGTCGATAAATTAAATCATCAACGTCTGGAGGCGGCGCGTGTTCGTAATTCCGATTACAGTGGCCGACAGAGTCGGAAGTCTGGCCAATTTTCGTGGATGCTCCTCTTTCCGCTCGCCCCTCCTTCCCCGGCCAACTCTTTACAACGGAACGAGAAAGAGACCGCCTGACTGGATGGCTAGGGAACGAAAAGGGAAGGCAGGGTTTGCGAAAAAAGGACGAGAGCAACCTTGGAGGAGAAACCGGCGAAAGAGCGAGATGGAGGACGAAGACGGTGGAGGGGAGAGGGAAGAAGACGCGAATGGAGGCGGAAGAAGGGAGAGGGGAGCAGCTTTGCGGGCATTACTCGGTATTTCCCAGGTGGCCGAGTCACCGACTGCGTCAACTGGCTTCGGTTCCCGCAACAACGGCAAAAGGGAACAACGAGGCTTTACCGCGACAAGGAGGCGGCTGCATCGGTTGGTTGTAGCTGCGTTCACAGATAACACGGAATCGACGGTGTACTGCGGAGCGCTTTGGAACTACGAGAACGGGACAGAAGACGGTTGGAGAAGAAAAAGAAAACGACGACAACGACGACGACAACAAAGATGGATCGCGTCCAACATCGGCGGATTAAACGAGGATCGGATATTCGCCTCTCGTTTCGTTCGCGTCTCCGTTTTTCCTTCCACCGGTTACAGTCTCTTTTCACGGATTTTCGCATGGATCGCTCAGAAGCGGCGCGAAAACACGGATGGAGGATAAAGGCGAAGGATTCGTCGAGATTCTCTTCTTTCGGGATAAAACTTGTTTCGATATTATTGCCCTCCTTCTTCTCTCCCCTTACTGCCATCACGAACGATTAATCTTTAAGAGAATACGGGGGCCAATGCTCGATCTATCGATCGATCGATCGATCGATTTCTCGAGTTTCGTCGCCACTCGAAAAATATTGCGATGGTATGGATGATATAATATACGTATAGCGATATTTCGAGCGAATGCTACTCTCTTCGATTCCCATTCCACTCCCCGCGCGAAACGTTGAAGCGGCCGGCCCTGGGAGAGTACCTAATGCATCACAGAACGAAGTTCCGTGGTCGGAAGGACGGATCCCGTTTCAACGGATTGTTTCGTGCTTGCGCCAGATTGCGTCAAATATTTACTTGACAAAGTTTACGCCGCAAAATGCGTCCGCGAAACATTATTCCACGGGGGAGCGTGTATACGCAGCGCGCGGATTACTTGGGAGTGACCAACAACAGTTTGTCGTGGAAAGGGCGATGGAAGAGAAGAACGAAGGGGCGGATTTTCTCGGTCGTTGCGGTTTTCCCGCGATTCTCGTTCCTTTTTTTTTTTCTTTCTTTCCTCTTTTTCCCTCCTTTCCCTTATTCCATGTTCCGCAAGCTTTCACAATCGAAAAAGCGACTCGTCGCCGTGCGAAACGACGATGGACGATCGAGAATCGAAACTTCGTTTTCGCAATGTAAAAATAAAATTCCCTTGCTTGTGTTCCACGGGGATAGAGGAGCGGCGATCGTCGTTGTTTTTCAGCGGTCGAAAAATTTGAGAGCCAGTGGGGAAAACTCGCGTTTTTCGCCCGATAGCTCGACTTCGGTCCTATGCTACGACGATATTTACCGAGAGAGAGAGAGAGAGAGAAAGAGAGGAAGCCGAGAGTGCGTGGAGAAGTTGGACGCGGGAGGTATTCGCTTCAAAGGGGAAGTTTCCTTGCAAACTTCTCGTCTCTCTCTCTCTCTCTCTCTCTCTCTCTCTCTCTCTCTCTCTCTCTGTGGACGGACAGGAAGCATTTTAAAAAGCGATTCGAGAGGAGGAAGAGGAAGAAGAAGAGGAGGAAAAAACGTAGTTCCGATGTACAGTACCGGTGTACTTTTTCGCTGGCGTAATGGAATGTAAAGTTCCCGATTAAATTGCGTCTTTAAGCGATCCTCACCGGTGAGATATTTTTTATAAAAATACAGGCCTGAGTAACTGAGAAATATCGTTAGCCCCGATGTCCCTCTCCTCCTCCTCCATCGTTGCTCGCCGAGTTCAAAAACCCATTACCTCGTTCGAGATACAGGGAAAAGCGGGATTGCTTCTCGCCGGGCACGCCGTGTTGTCACAGGAAATATTTTTTCAAGTTATATTCCGGCGTCGAAACACCGGCCATCGCCTGTTAAGGCGATCTTCGCGGGGATGAGAGGAGGATCCCACTTCGGTTTCCACTTCCCGCCAATTAAAAATTACAATCGTTTTCTTTTTCTTATAAACTTTCACTGCGTAAAAAAGAAAAGAAAAAGGGAAAAAGAAAAATGTCCGATTTCTCGAGCAACGATGTAAACGATCGTAATGCAAAATCTTTCAAAAAGAAAAGAAATATTCGAGAAATTTTAATATGCTTTACCTTAGACGCACAGATTTGTTTGTTTCCATTATATACACAGTATTATTCCCCCGGAATAAAATTCCTTTGAACGTCGAACGTGCCTCGCCTATGGTAGAGACGCGATACGGAACGCTTTAGTAGTAGAACATTCTCTGCCTCGTCGAGGAGCATTGAAACGGGAGCATAACGCTCCCCGTATGAATGGAATTCGAAGAAAGGGTGGTGCGTTCCGAATGATGCGTTCGAGGGGATGAAAAGGGGGCTTACCCCGAGTTTACGCCGCGTCATTTCGCGCTCGCTTTAACTTCGCTGATTGAATCATGAACGNGGAAACCGCCCCTTTCCTTCCTTCAGGTGGAGGAGGTGGATGCT
>NW_006263836.1:159277-164002 GCF_000469605.1 Apis dorsata | reverse complement strand
CTCTCTCTCTCTCTCTCTCTCGCGCGCACGGATTATATCCGTAATGGCAAGTCGAATGGAAAAGGATTCGTCGATTTGCCTTGTAAAGATTGTAAAAAGAAGAAGAAAAAAAGAAAAACAAAAAAGAATAAAATATCGTAACGAAATTATCCGTGCACGACATTTTTAATATCGATTTCTCGATCGTCTAGATACAGTGTAATAACTTAACCTTCAGCTTCACCGGATATATAAATATTCGAAATTTAATATTTCGTGGAATTTCACGGAAACGTTGAAAATTGTTTCTTCCTTCTGCTTGCTGCGAATTCCGTTTCCACGCAGCCGTAAGATCTTCTTCGCCCTCTTCCTCCTCTCCACTCCGCGATATTTCGGAGCATCGATGTTCTGCAACCGGAGGAGGAACGTCTGGAAATCGCGACGGGCGAATGAAAAATTCGCGAGAACGCGTGCACCTTTCGACTTTGGTCGAAAACCATCATTTTGCGGGCCATTTTAAAAAAATTTCCACCACTTTTCCAACCACGTTCCAATGAGGCTTCCAACCCTTTGGAAAAAAAAAGAAAGAAAAAGAAAGAAAAACCGAGCGTCCGAATGCGCTCGACGTCGATCTCGCGTTCTCGTTTAAACCCGGGCAAAACCGAGAAACCTAGATATTTTAGCGAGGATCCGAGTCGCACCGCGCACTTCAAACGCATTCTTTCATTCGTTGATTTTCGGGTCAAGCGATGTGTGCGGGTTTGTGGAATCGCGCAAGATTTAGCAAGAATCCGGATTTAATTAAGCTAATTAAACTCGAGATACGGGGGTGCGTTCCGCGTTCCGCCGCAAATTACTCGTATCAACGAAATTAACCGGAAGCAAAAAGCCGTTCCCACGCCTCGAACAGAAGCCGGACGATGATAATAGCAACGTTCGATCGAGAGATGTTTCTCCTCGTATTTTGTACATACGTACGCGTAGCCAGAATTCTAATATTTACGGAACTCGTAATCTAATTTAAATGTAATTCCTTCCAGGTCTCGTTCCAGTTTAAACATTTATTTCCGTTTGCCGAGCCGCTCGATGAACTCGAGCCACGGGAGATGTCCAGTCCATCTTCCATCCACGCGGAAAAAACTTTTCCAATTAGACCAACGTTTTCCTTTAATCTCGATCGACTGTCATCTTTCCGTCCGTGGATCGATTTCTATATATCGACGCGCTTGTCGATTTTATATCCTTTTTACATCACCTTCGACGATTGTTCTTGCGAAAGTCGAGTTCTTTTACGAAACTGTTGCAACTGTCGTCAAAGCTATTATTACGAGCGAGAGGTATCAACAGGTATCCACGCAGAGAATTAGCGTCGTCCTATCGTTCATCTTTGAATTCTCTCTGTAAAATCGTAATCGTAACTCGACCGTTGTTTTTTCCACGACGAATCGACGGTTAAGAAAATATCCTCCTCCCCCCGCGACTTATTCGAATCAACGACCCTCTTCGTTTATTTTTATTACCGCTCCGAGCGATTTCTCCGCCATCGTTGAAGATCGGCCAATTATGGTTGCTCCACCGATCATCCCCGCTCGAGGAGAATTAGTGGCAACAGGTGACCTTCGAGCTTGCAAGGATGAAGAGAGAGAGAGAGAGAGAGGAAAAAAGAATGACAGGAGGAACGAGTATTTATTTGCGGTCGATGATTAACAAGACTCCCCTCCGAGGTGTACGAGTTTCGAGCAATTTGTCAGAATAGCCGGAATGTGTGGATAAGGTATACGTGCATGTGTGTATACGTGTGGTGCAGAGGGGAGGGGAGGTCGCAAACGTTGCTTAAACCATTAAAGGCAACGTCTCGCGAAAATTTAGTTCGTTAACCGTGGGACCGAACGACTCTCGACCGAGCCACACTTTCGAGGAGCCTTGCTCGAGAAGCAAGAGACCGAGTTCCAGCCACTCACGTCGATCTCATCAAGGAACGTTTGTAGAGCGAGCGAGCGAGCTACTACTGCGGCTTGGAAGGCCACGCGTTACTCGTGGCCCCTCGAAAAGGACTTGGCCGTTTTCGCCCTCCCCCTCGCTACGACTGCGAACCCACCACCCGCCACCTTCCCGTCGAGACTGTTTATTCGAGAAACGGCACTTCGAAACGAGACCAAAGCAGGAGGAGGGGTGGGCAGCACTCGGTCGAAGGAGACGTTTGCTATAGGTCGAGCAGTCGGACCGCGAACAACTCTCCTCTCCTCTCGTGTTGGTTGGTTGTTAGCGTCGAATGGAGAAGTTACAGATTGCCTTGGAAAGAGTCGCGTGCAAGAACACCCTTTTCTCGTTCCACCACCTACTACTACTACTGCTGCTGCTACCACCACCACCACTACTTCTTCCTTTTCATCCTCGATTCTTCCGTCCTCGGCTCTCCTCCCTGTTTCATCCTCCAATTCCTTGGGTTAGGGTATAATTTGCGGTACGCGTTAAACCACCTCTGCTTCTCACTCTATGGAGCAACTTTATGTAGGTAGATTAGCTCCTCCAGCTTGCCGAGCGAGATTGCATCTTCCGCCTTTATTTCGCCTCACCTCTCTTCCTCCCTCTTCCTTTGACAAACGATCGTCATTCGAGGAGGAAATATGATTTCGTCGCGATGTTTGTATCGATCGTTGCCGCGAGTGATAAGACAAGTGCTTTCGAAAAGAATTTTTCCAATTCCAACTGGAATGCGGAAACTTTTAACATTCGATTCTCGACTTTCTCGGCTCTCCCAATTTCCTCCCCCTCTATAGTCGTCCTGTAGTCGTTATACGGGAGATATACATACCATTTAAATTTCAGTTTCTCGTGGATCTTTGGCGCGAAGAAAGAGGGAGAAGAGGATTCAGGAGTCGAAAATGGATGAAATGTTTCTCGTTTATTACGAGTATCCTCGATATCGAGAGGAACAGTCGCGGGCACGGATCTCGAGTCGAATCGATCCTGCTGGGAAGGATTCGACGAAAATTCGAAAAATTCAAAAAATTCCATCGATCCCTCAACGGTTACCGGCTTGTCGCACGTCCCATCTACGAGGCTGGTATCGTTGTTTTTATCGGTCAGTCGGTAAATTCTTCTCTGTATTACGCGGGATACGTGTATACCGATAACCGAACGAATCTCGTACCTTTAAATAAAATATTCCTCCCTGCTATTGGCCGGTCGGTTTGTATATATCGATTGTATTTCACCGGTTACAAACTGCCTTCCAATTGGCCAAGTTTGCCTCGCTTGTTACAACCGGTCGTCGATTCGTCAAACGTTTCCCGTGAAAACGTTTCAGCTTTCTTCCTTTTTTTTTCGATCCTCTCACGGACGATAGACGCGTATCAATCGCATCGATTCTCGCCGATTGATTTTTAGAAACCTCTCTCGTTCGATATTTTTTTCCCCTCTTCCTTAAACGCGACTCTCTTTATCCCGTTTTATCAACTTTGCGAACATCTTGTGAACAACAATCGGACTTTCGATCATCCAATTTTCAACATCGTACGAAATAAAAGAAACAGTTTATCGATTCATCGAGAGACTCGTTTCAAGATCGAAGTGGAACGTCAAACGTTTCTTTAAAAACGTCAAACTTTAAACGTCATCTTTATTCGAGGGGAATCGATCTTGGATGAAATTAGGGGAGGGAATTGCGGCCCATCACCCGTTTCCGTCCCAATTAATATCTACGACGTTTCCACGTTCGCCGGCTTTTTCCCCTTTGCTCGAGAGGGGAGGTAGTAGCAAGACACGTTGGCGGAGTGGAAACGCGGCCGAGCCAAGACAAAGAGGACAAAAAGGAAGGAATAGGGTGCGGAGAGACTGGAAACGTCGCGCAGCTGCACGCGGGGGCGAGGAAGAAAGAAAGAGAGAGAAAGAGAGAGAGAGAGAGATTCCGGCCACCAGGGAATTACTCGGTCGAACCGCTTCGTCGAGTCGAAAATCGTAGACGAGACACGAGGAGTAAGTCGTGCCGTGAAGCGTGGTCCCTTTCCCTGTACGTGCAAGGTATGCGGCGGCTCACGGGGAACCAGGAGTCGGCGCGTGTATCGGCGTAAACGGAGGAGGAAGACGGTGGAGGATCGAAGAAACACGGGTCCGGTGCCGTTGCAACGAAGACGAAACTATAAAAGGGGCTAACCTCCGTCTTTGCCCTTCTGACTCTTCCTCCCTTCGAATACTCTCCCTCCGTATTCTCCCTCCTCATCGATATCCCCCCTCGAAAGTTTTTCCTCCTCTTGTATCCCCGGTTCCTTCTCCCCTCCGCCCGTCGAACCGTCCCTTTCCGGCTACACTCCGCCCCAAACTTGAATCCAATTTTCCACATCACATCCCGCAAAAGTTACTCCGCGGCGCCCGGCGGGGCAGAAAGCAGCGCGGCGTAGCCTAGCTACGCGACGGAACATTTTTATCTTCTTCTTTGCTACACCGGCCTGGGTAAAACAATTTCGGAACATATTGCCCGCTACAACAACGGCCTCTCCGCTCTTCTCTCCGGATCCAATCCACCACCCTCCCGTTATTCGACTCCNGCAGAGGGATGTAAACGTAATAACGCGTGTGCAACCTCGCCGCTCTCCTTTCTTTTTATTCGGCTTGGAAAATCGGCGAACCGCCGTGTCCAAGACCTTGAGGAACGTATCTTTTGTATATGGCGCGAGAGAGCCCACGATTCGGTAAATTACGAGGGCCTCTTTCTATTCGTCGCGACTTGCGGTTACACGGCTCGGA
>NW_006263836.1:155691-159021 GCF_000469605.1 Apis dorsata | reverse complement strand
GAGCCCCTTCTCCCTCCCCGATCTGTGCGCTTCGTCGAGGCGCTTCGTCGTCGTAAAAAGAGTTTTACGGTGAGGAGGAGCGGTGTGTCGCGATTGGCGCAGGTGTTTTAATCGCCGTCGTTCGATCCCCGTTTTTTCCCTTTCCACGGGGAAACGGTTCCCGTTCCATCATCGGATCGTAAAAAAGACGAGCGAGAAATCTCGCTTTACACCGGAACACTAGTTCCTAGTTTTCGATATTTTAGATGTTATTATATAGGGCGGAGGAGAGCTACGAAATACTGAAATTCACTCGGTGCACAGTGGTTCGAAAGATCGGGCCGAACTGGACAAAATTATATTTTGAAATTTATACGCAGATTTTAATTTTTAAAAGGGAACAATATTGCTTTTCGTTATAATTTATTATCTCGTTAAAGATATATATATATAAAATAGTAAAAATATATAATTAAATATGTAAAGAAAATTAACATTGCGTTTAATTAATGTAGAATGAAAGAAGAGAATACAAGTAATCAATATATAAAAGATGTATAAATATATAGAAAAATAAAGCATGTAACGTAAGTTGAAATAAAATAGAAAAAAGTTAAGAAATACTCGAATAGAAATGAAAAGAACAAGACAAAATTAAAAATTTTTTTAAATATGGTAACATTAAAAAATATGCTTACAATTAAAAATATGCCAGTTTTATTCGCTATTCGAATCTGAATCCGATGACTCGCGTAACGAGAGTGAGATACACGGATTTCGTAATTTGTATTAAAAATTGACAAGAGTCTGTTCTATTGGAAAAAAAAAAAATACAAAATGTGACAATTCCCAAATCATTCCTTCCAAAGAAACAGATATTAAGAAAAAAATGCTTATTAAAGAAAGAAGTGGCTATTTGCGGGACATCCGCAAGAATCCTAAAAAATTATCCGACGGATGTGTGCCAGATATGTGATACCTGAATAGCGATAATTTAACGATAAAAACAACCTAAACTGAAAATTATAAAATGACAGGAGGAAGAGTTGCGAAAACGAAACGCTTGCTACGAGAAACGGAATGATATCGCTCGTCGATCAAGGGAGGGGGAGGAATCGTGTTCGAAGTCAAATGCTCGACCAACGCCATGAAATTACATCTGTTCGTTAAACATTCTTCCTTCGTTCCTTCCGTATACTTTTACGAGTCATCGTTTTTCCTCTCTCTCTCCTTTTTTTTTTACGACACGATAGGAATACGAGCGAATCCATGGAGCGTTACGAGTAAGTTCGCGCCGTCAAAGTATTCCACCGAGGCGCGCCTGTTGGAGACTACGACGACGAGGACGATACACCGCGGAGGGAGCGTGAAATTGCCGTCGCCGCGGAATATAAATTAATTTGTTAAGATCTTCGTTGCTCCTCCTCCTCCTCCTCCTCCGCGTGTCGCGTGTTAATGTTCGGCCAACATTACGCGCCGCTCCCCAGACAGCAATCCTTTTCGCGACCCTATGAAAATTTATGTTGACGATTTTTTATTATTAGAATTAGAATTTATAGGACGATTCCGGCTCGATGGGGGAAGAAATTCGCGTTCGAAGGATGGAACGGAGAGGAGGAAGAACCCGACGAGGAAATGAAAGCGACTCCCATCCGATATCGAGCCGACTTCGATTAATTGAAAAAAAGCGCAACGAGGGAAAGTGCAACGATGTTCCGTTTCGAGAAGATATTCGAAAAGAGTGGGAGAAGGAGAGGGAGAATTTTTTCATCTCTCCTCCATTTCGCGGACGGAATCCCTTTCGAAAATATTCCCTTCTATTTCCCCTCCCTCCAACTGTTCTTCCACTCGGCCTCGAGATTACGAATGCCGGAGAGGTTTTCTCGTTTAAAGTTTACTTCCCTCCGCTCCTTAATTAATCCGCGGGACGTTGATCAGCCGTTGAATCTGTTCAATTGTCCGTTCAATTATACGCATCAACGTCATCAAACGTCATCAATCTGATTAATCCTTCGATCGTAACTCCCCGTCTTCTCTGTTCCTTTTTGTTATAAAATTTAAAGTTCACTGAAATTTTATATGTGATTTCATTATTGAAATTGTTGCCAGCAACGTTACTATTTCATAGTTGGTAGCTATTTGTTTCTCTTCGATACATTAATTTCAAATGTTTTATAAACAGATACGCACAATCAAATATATTCATTCAGCTAAACCCGTATATTTTTATTTATTGTTTTCCACTTCCCAAGCAACACTTTTCCATAGAGAGTTCCATCCTCTCACTCCTCTCCCTTCCTCTTCTCTCTCTCTTTCTCTCGACTCGATTTTTTCCTTCTCGACGCGTGAAACGCTCGAACTACCCCTCTTTTTCCTTCCCCGCTCCATTATCGTTTCATCGGTCGGGGGATGGCATTATTGTTTCCTTGTTACGTGGAAAGTCTCGTTTTCCTTTTTTCGGGTAATCGGGTAGTCGTTCGTTGTACGGTTCTTTCGTCCTTTTACTTTTCCCGTGTCCTTTGGAACGAGAGGAGGGGGAGCAGAGATCCAGTTCGAAGTATGTGTTTTCCGGGGAGAGGGCGAGATACTTATCGAGGCGATTACCGTTATTGCACGAACGTGCCCCTGTACCAGCCAGTGGCATAACCCGAAGAGCTTTTCCCGGACTTGGGGCCACTTACAAACTTGCGCGAGACATTTTCAATGGAGATAAATGAAAATGAGTTCCTTCACCCTTCAGCCGCTCCGCGTCTCGCTCGGCAACGAGCCCCTTTACCTGCCTTACCCCCGTATCTTCGATACGTAATTAAACGAATATTAAATTTTCCATCGATACGTTATTGATATCTACCCCCCTTCCTCCTATTCCTATATAAAAACACCCATTCCCCTCCTGTCCAACGAGGAAAGGATGTCCAAGAGCGAAATCCTTGCAAAAATCCCCCTTTTAATCCGTCCGCTGTTACCCTCGATTCGAGGGATATTCCCTTTAATATCCCGTGATTGTCGTCGTCATCTTCGTTCCAAAGAAAGGGTAAGGGAAAGGAGAGAGGAGAAGGTAAACGACGTGGTGGAGCCCCGCCATCGTTCGAGTGCGCCAACGTAGATAAGGTCCCCGTAATTGGACTTGCAAATGCTCACTTTGTATCTGACGCGAGATTAAAAGTAACGGTTTCGGTAACCGCCAATGAAAATATCGACGCGTCCGAGTACGTTCTCCCGAGAATTATCTCTCTCTCTCTCTCTCTTTCTTTTTTCCTCCTGCTCAGCATCAAACCCGGATCTGTAACGCAACAACGAGCACATCGAGGAGATTGAGAAATTTGGAAGGGAGAGAAAGATAAGGAGAGC
>NW_006263836.1:154120-155297 GCF_000469605.1 Apis dorsata | reverse complement strand
AAACCCGCCGATTCCCCCGCGCCTTTGCGACCGGTGTAACCGCTCGCCACGGTTTAGTTCCCCTCCTCGATTTTCGCCTTTGCCCGCGATTAATTAACAGAAATGCGGGCACGATTTGTTGCTGGGCATCGACGATCCTTCATCGCGGCCATTTGACGAGTTTTAACTCCTACCTCCCTTAACTCGATTCACTTTCCCCCCATTCCCTTTTTCATCCGTTCGAATGGAACTCTTTTAGGGATTCCGTATTATTAGGGGAAATCGTTAACGATGCGCCGTCCGACCGTTGGCGACTTTATACGCGATCCGATTTCGTGTAATTAATGTTCTTTCGGAGGAGGGAGGAAGGGGGGCGTATAAATTGATCGCAATATGAATCGATTTCCCCGGCTCGATACCAAACCCCTTCCATTCGTCGCATTCGCCTTTCCTCCACTTTGATTTAATTACGCGTCCTCCTTTTTCTCCTTTCTTTCTTTCTTTTTCCCTTTCTTTCTCCTCCCGTTCCACCAACGTCGAACGATCTCCTCTTTTTTTCTCCTCCTTCGCTCGATTCTTGCCCTCCCCCGATTCGGGCTCTTTCCACTCTCTTTCCGCTCTCTCTCGGTCGGAAAAACGAACGGAGAGACGAACGAATTGCTGGTCCACTCATCTCGTGAGACCTCGCGAGAGAGAGCCCCCTTCCTCCCCCTCGGGACATCGGAAAACTTGGAAAACGTGTTTCCGCCGGAAGTCCATACGCGTCGCTCTTCTGACACGTCGTATTTATACGATCAAGAGTTTCGTGCCACTTCACCTTGTTTTCCCGGGAAAAAATTCGGTCTCTCTCTTTCTAAGGGAAGCTCTTTGTCCAAGGGAAAGGGAGGATCGTTGGCTTTGTTCAAGGAGGAGGGAGGAATTCGTTGTCGCGTTTCTTGATGACTTTCTTGAACGAACGAAACGAAACGTGTTCGGTTGGGGATCGTTCGTGCGAACAATCGTCTGTTCTCATACGCGGATATCGAATATTCACGAGCATCCATCCACCATTCCATTACGAAATTCCTCCGATCCGCGAAATCAAAGAAAAAGGAAAAGGCATTTATATATGGAACTTTTCTTTTTTTACCTTCTAAAGAATATTCATCTATTAAAGTGCTCGAGAAATGGCTTAGAAATCGCATTTATATTTTATAAA
>NW_006263836.1:144091-153996 GCF_000469605.1 Apis dorsata | reverse complement strand
AATTCCGCTCCCTCGTCCACGACACTCGTCGTTACGCATGCTCCATCTTGGGGGAGGACAACAGACCCGGTCCCCCGGTTTTCCAGAGGTTATTTCAACTATGTATGCCGTGTCTCGATCTGCCATTGTCATTGTCGTCTCATCCCCCCTCTCCCGTGTGTCCCCATTTCAGCTGTCTGGTCGAGGGAAATTTCGAGTTTCGATATTGGTTTCCACGATTGGTAAGCGTAATGTCTCTCCACGATACGTATCTGGGCGAAAGAAGCGGAAAAGAGAGAGGGGGGGGGGGACGAGGAAAGCTCGCGTTCCACAGATTTCGCGTTTTCTCTCCACGCGAACAGATTGCGTCCCCCTTCCCATCTTCACATCCTCCATCTCTTCTTCAAGACCTCTTCTCGTCGTCCTCCTCCTCCTCCTCCTCCTCCTCCTTCTTTTCCTCCGCATTCAATTTTCCTGGATGCATCGCGGTGTTTGGCAGAGATCCCTGCGGTTTCCTCCTCGTTATTTTCGAGAGACGGTGCGCAAGAATGGGGGAGGGGAGGGAGGAAAGAGCGGGTTGCTTCTTTGGCGCCACGGTTGTTCGGCCGGATACTTTCTATCGTGCGGTAAACGCCGGATGTGGCGGACTCGTACGAAGCATCGAATTGTTCTATGGCCCTCGGCAGATTTATCGAGCTCGACGATGTCGACTCTCCCTTTCCTCGGCCTCCCCCCTTCCGCAATCGTCTTTGCCCGCTGGCACACGATCGACTCTCGTTTCTCGCTCTTCAATTCCGACTGTGTTTTCTGCCCGATTAGACCCCGCCAACCGGACTGATTTATGCGGCTTTAATCCCGAAAACCCCTCGAAAATCGTGGCCGGGGACAATCGCGGTGCTATCCCTTTGACGCGCCCCGTGCTCCGTATTTTGCTCCGTTTCGAAACGTCTCTCTCCTCTTGCTTTCCTTTCCTTTCCTTTCCTTTCGTCTCGTTCATTTCCTTCGTACGGCATATGCTTCTCATTCATATTCTTTGAAAATGTTTTTCTCGTCTTCGCTCTTCCTCCCGATCCTCCGATTTATCCGACCGTTGTCCCAATGGATATTCCCTCTCTTCCGTGTAACGTAATCGCTCGAGACGAAACATCAACATCGGCGGTGCAGTTGTCATCGTGCAAAATCGATGGGAAAGCATGATGTTAAAAATTCCTCCTTTCACGGCTTCCTTTTCCCCATTTTTCCGCGTTTCGAGGGATAAGATTTCCACGAAACATCCGCCCGTTACACGTTTCACACGATCGAAGAAGGTGAACGGAGTTCGATCTCGCTCTCGATATAGTTTCGTCTCGTCTTCCTTCGGGCGGAATGGTAGGACGTCACCGTAGAAGACGCGTCGAAGGGGCTTGAAAGTTACGGGTTCTCCATATTCATACGTCGCCTCCATTGTCCGCCTCTCTTTCAATGTCTTCTCCAGCTCTCCCCAGGTTTCTTCTTCCTTAAGGATAAGTGTGTTTCGCAACAACAACTCGTTCGAAAGATTCGTATACACACATACGTTATATATATATAAGTTTCCCTTGAAATTCAGTCTCGACGTGGGCAAATCTTAGCGAGATCCTCTGCATAATTCAACCTACGAATCAAAAACGAGATCGAATCTTTCCCGATAGTTTCATTCTTTCTTTCTTTCTTTCCCTTTCACAATGGGGGGAATAATCCGACGAGACGTTCTCTTACCCTCCATTCAACCCTCCCTCCGACTTTTCTCTTAACCTTTCGCTCCCCCCTCCAATCAGTTCACGAGATCCTGTTTCCAGGATTAAAAGAATCGAGAAGTCGCGAGGCACTCTCTCTCTCTCTCTCTCGGCTGCGTAATTGGCACTTTCGAGACCGACAGATAGGGGGTGTAATAAAACGAGGAGGATAGAGCCACCTTTGAAAGATTCATTGCTCGCTGCAAGCCAAGCGCGGGTCTTTGAACCGAATTTTCTCGCCACCTCTAAATGAGGCTTCGACTAGAACGCTTTCTCCCGCGATTCTATATAATCTCAGGCTGACAATTTAACTCTGCCCCTCGAATATTCGATTCTCCGTTTTCGATTCATTTCTCTCTCTCTCTTTCTCTCTCTAAAGAAATAAACGAGCGATTTAAATATCGATATCCGTCAGATGGAAAGTCACAAAGACGAAGGAATTAATTCCCTGATTTCTCCTGAGTTTTTACTGAAATTATTATTCCTCGCTTTGTTTCGCTCCTTTCGCCGGACATGCAAACGTTTAATCAGTTCACGCGCGTGTGTATTTTCGCGGAGTGACGTGGGAAAGTGAGGAGGAAGGAGGAGGGAGGGGAACACTGTACTACACCAGCGTTGACGCACGTCAAATAATCGTGGCCTATGCTCGCAGCGAGTGCGCGAGTTTCTTTTCCATTTGCCTTTTTATTACCGGTCGGTGTAAAAAAAGGAGCGAATAACAGAGAGTTCCGGGCGAAGGGGAACTTGGATGATATTTGCTCGCGTTCGGTCCGGCTTCCCAATGTTGATTTTCATCGTAAAACGAGCAATTGAAAGCGTTTCACGGACTTCGTGAAACCGCCGCCAGATGGATCCTTCGATGAATTCCCCGATGAAAGGAAATCTTCCAACTTGGCTTGCAGGAAAAACGAGTTAATGACGCGGCTTAAATAAAGATTAGACTTTCGTTGAAACAATATCTCGCGTATAAAGCAAGTTATATTACATGCCTCACGATATACAGTCAATCGCGAAAAATATATATATATATATCTTTAAAATATATATTATTGAAGTGTATATTAAAATGTACATATAAATATCGTTGTTAATGTTCCGTATCACGATTTGTGATCGCAAACATTCCTCCTCAATCTTAGGCGGTATCTTATTACTCGTTACACACGAATTCGATTCCGTTTTATACGAAACTCATTTATAGATCATAGATGAAATCGATCCTTAAATTTTCGATGTTATTTTTATTTATTTTTCATAATTTCGGGACGGAGCAAAATTTTATATAAAAAAATTCAGAGAAATTAACAGCTTCTAACGTTATTCTATATTTTAAAAGATGTTTCCAAACGAAACGAATACGAACGAGCAAATTTTCGCTCTCTCGTATTTTCACAAAATACAAAATTTATCGCACAAATTTCCATTAATCACGCGAACGGAATCTTCTTACAAGACGTAACGTATTCGAGCGCACTTTTGCGATTGACTGTGTGTACCATAATCTCTCGTTCAATAGGGATTTAACATTCCCCAGCGAACTTGCGCTTTGTCTTTCAAACAGGCGTAAACTTTGTTGTTTCTCGCTCAGCCAGCCTCTCAGCTATCTATCTATGTAGCAGGAATAACAGGGAGAAAATCGAGAGCGAGAGGAGGATAATTGAAAAGTTGAGGGTTTCGAGGCGGAGGGACCCGAGTCATTTTCTCAAAATATTTAACGCCTTAGTCAGCGGAGGGAGGGAGGGTTCGCGAATGGTTCGCCAGCAGCCGGAATTCATTTATCGCGAGACGGCGAGGCACTTAATCACGCGACCCTTTCGTTGGTTTCATTATCCCCTCGCCTTATCGTTTCATAAAGATATTAACTCGCCAAGTTGCTGGCTGCTGCGAGTCAAGCTTTACCCCGGGGTACCCCGAGGCGTTTTATTGAAATCAGGAGGACGAAGGGGGGAGGGGGAAGGGGGAAGGGGATGGCAGAAAATTTTCGAGAAAATTCGACGCTGCAGCAGCATCAACAGCTGCCAGTTAAACGACCCTTATTATTATTATTTTGAAGAGAAGGGGGGATAGTAAAATCTTTTCGTATCAATCGCGATAATCACGCATCATGGATCCAACGTGGACGGAGAGAGAGAGTGAGAATCGGGTCAAACTCCGTCGCAAATTAGATCGAATCGGACGTCCCCCGAGGAATCGCGTACAGTTAACAGGTGATATTACAGGAGAAACCAAGTATATATTATATACCTACCCCACTGTAACTCTACGTGGAAGACTATATAATTTCAACACCAAATTAAATATAAATAATACCGGAGGATCGTGTGACAAGGAATCAAGATTTGAACTCGAAGCTTAAGTTAAAATGACTTGAAACACGGGATCGTTTCGAGGATGGGCCAAGATCTTTTGGAACGTCGCTCGTGAGGAGAGGGAAGCATCGCTTAGAAATCGCCTCAATATGTTTCACGAGTCATGATCGATCGAGTTCGCGAAAAGTGGAATGTCTCGACGATTACGTTGCTTCTCCATCCATCCATCCATTCATCCATCCACCCATCCATCCACCCATCCATCCATGGTTCCATCGAGAGATGAAAATAAAGGGAGCAAGAGACGGAAGAGAGAGAGAGAGAGAGAGGGGAAAAAAAGAAAAATGACGGAACCTCGCCGTTCGAGATCGTCGATCCGCGGCGCATTGTTTCGCTTCGAACGCGACTATTCCTCGTCTCTCTCTCTTGGGAAACCTGCAATTCCGCCGACGAACTTCCGGTAATCGCGCGCATTCGTGAAGGGCCCTCGTCGAAGAGCGAGTTGACGGGAAGCAGACGAGAGAAAGAGGGAGTCGCGTCCCTGCGGGACGGAAATAGTGTCGGTGAACGAGCGGCGGGGAGGAGGGAGGGGAGGGGGATGCGTGTGGAGGAGGAGTTGGCGGGAAACGAGGCTGTTGCAGCGGGCCGTGTGTGCAAGCGCATACGTATCCGCACGCGGAGCAGGCTTTAATCGCGGTGGGTAATCGCCGCTGAAAAGTAATTTACTCGCACGCGTGCCGTTGACAAAGCCGGCTGCTCGCGACGGGCCCCTCCCCCTCCCCCCTACATTTTAAAATCTAATTGAAAATCTAATTAAAACCGGTGCTCGACCGATGAGAAGTACCGAAACCGGGGAGGAGGAGGAGGAGGAAGAGGAAGAGGAGGGGGAGGACGACACGAGAAGCTGTATCGATGCGCGCGCGAAGCGACGAATTAGCGGGAGGGGGGAAAAAAAGGGGGTAGAAATTCGAAACATTCGAGGAGAACAAACGACTCTGAACTCGCTCGAGAGACGAGTGAGAGAGAGAGAGAGAGAGAAAAAACCTCGGTTGTATATGATTACGGATACAAAGCCCTTTCGATGACTCGTTCGACGGTTGACTGAGAGGAGAGAGGGGAAAAAAAAGGGGTTATAAAAGAGAGCATCGTCGATTTCGGAAGCGCTCTCGAATTTAATTAAACACACAGGGGATTTTAAAGGAAGGGGGGAAGGTTGTTGTGTAGGTAAATATCGGAACGCGGAGGAATCTGTGAAACGTGGAGGAAGATTATTAAAAACGTGGGCGCGTGACGAATGAAAATTTAATTCGGGGCGAATAATGTCTTGCGAATTCGACGACGAGGCTGCGAAAGCGACAAACAAGCCGCGTCTCTCTTTTCTCTTCGATCGAGACGACCCCGTTGCGAGACGTAGTCGCCGAGAAAATTTGATTCGTACAAAATTCGCGATTCGTGATCGCGATCGAATTAATTCCCTCCCTCTTTCTCTCTCTCTCTCTCGTTCTCGATCCCGGGGAAATTTAATATTTGTCAAAGGACGAATATCCTATCGCGACGTCGACGAAAGGTAATCTCATCTCGCGGTCTAAAGATAACATTTCGTTAATCTGATTTTCCAGTGTTCGACGAGGAACACCGGTAGTAGGAAAGTTGGGGGATATTTGCGCGACGGGGGAAGAGAGGACAACGAAATACCGAGGCCGGTCAACTTACAACCGTCGTGGAAAATTCCGTTTTCGCGCGGAGACGATCTTGCGCGGAAACGAATTATCACACGCGTTCTCCATTCCGTCTTCCCCCCACCACTCTATATTTCATTTTCGAACGGACGGAAACGGTCACGAGTCAATTGTTGTCTCCACGATTTTCCGGCCGAAAAGTCGGAAAGTGACGTGAAATTTGTAAATTATCGCGAACGAAAAGCAAACGAGTTTAATCGCTCCCTATTAAAAATGGAGTGGAGAGAGAGAGAGGGGAGGGAAGGAAAGGGAGGGGTCGTTACGAAGAGCGGAGCGAAGTAATATTAAATGGACAGCGATTGTTCGGTTGATCGAATAAATTGAAATAAATCCGGTCGACGTGCGCGAGATCCGGAAGGGGAGGGGGAGGGGGAGGAGGAACGAAGCGCGTGCGATCCGCGTGTGAATTGCCAATATAATAAATTATTCGCGGTTACGATGAATTGTCGATCCAATCCGGTGTTCCAATCCTGTGTTCAAAAAACTTTCAGGCAGGCAGATCGCGAGTAAAGTCGCGCCGTAACTCACCCTCTCTTCTCCTTTCTCTCTCTCTCTTCTTTTTTTTTTCGCCCGAATTCGTTCGCTTTCACGCGACCCGTCCATCCCACCGTATTCTCGTCGTCGTTCACAAACATCGTTCAGCCTTAATGACGCGCCGTTTGCAACGCCGTAACGACGACGAATTCGACACGGGCGTTAAATAATTCACAGACTTGCCTCCCGCGTAACCGCGTTTCCTCCTCCAGTCATTGAATTTCCCATCCCCCCCCCCCCAACTTCGTAACGAATTTCACCCCTCGTCGAGTTAGGATTAGTGGCGCGGAAGACGAAGGTCGCGGATGGGAAAAGTTGTTTCGCCGTAATTTCCCCGAATTTCGTTGGGCGAGAGAAGTCTCCCCCCCCCCCCCGGAGTCGAACTTCGTCTCCGATACGATCGAGTTTCCGTCCGAGAAATATCCGTCGACGGATGCGTGACGGATGGCGAACGGGTGTACATTCCTCTTCTCGAACCCGTTGCTCGTTTAAATAACGCGTTGACCTCGTTACGCTCACGGTGTCGCTCACGGGCGGCCCGCCTCTCGCCGCCGCTTTTCCCAAATTTTTTTTTCCCTCTCCCCTCCCCCGTTAAACGTTCCCGGCTAGTTGGCCCGGATAAACTTTGCGGTGGATGGAGTGGCGTCAGCGTCAGCAAACTTTCGGGCGGCACGCCGAATTTTCGAAACGGTTGCAACCGAATTTTCCTATTTCTTTTTCTTTTTCTTCTTCTCCTTTTTGCTCCGAGGACGAGAGAAGATAAGTCTTTCCTTCTTAATCTTCTCGGTTAAACCGCATCCTCGCTTCGAGGGCACAATTTCCGCTCGAACTAAACTGCGCGTAAACGTAACGTAAGCCTAACGTAAGCTCTCTCTCGATCGTTAACCCCTTTGTATTCCCCCCCTCCGTTTAATCGCATACGCGCTTGCGTATACGATTTTCGAAATACACGGAACGCTTGAAATTTTCATTTCGATTCCACGCTTTTTCCACCCTCGATGCCGCCATTTTATTTTTCGCATTTGACACGAGGTATTGGACGGAGTTCCGTTCCAAAAGCGAGGTTGTTTTTTCGAGGAGAGACAAGCATTTCCCTCGGTTCACGATTCGAGACCGCTTTCCCTTCTTTCCTGGAAAATATTCCACGGAAATATTCCAATGTATTCAACAAATTGTTGATTGAACGACGATTGATCGAAGCACGAAGTATATATCACGGCGTTTTGTCCAGAGGGGCTTGTTTTTTGGGGGGGGGGGGAGGAAATTTATCGTCCCGGCGAACGATTTTCAATCGTTCCGAGTTTTTGCAGAAGTCGCGTGCACGCACGGCTCGTTAACTGGGTCGTGTCGCGTTTCGACGACGACAGAATGACAGATGCGCGACGTATAAGCGCGACGGGGAGGGGTTATAGTAGCGTAGGCAATAATTAACGAGGCTAATGATCAAACAATATGAGTATCGGCCTATTCGCTCTCTATGATCATTCCCCGTATCCGCTGGTACAAGCCGGTTCGATAATTAATTGTACGTTAGCCAGGACAATATATTAAATTCCATCCGTTTGACGGGCAACGGGTCATCCATCGCTTCATCCGTGTTTCATTATCGTCGTCCAACGATATTACGATACTCGACGTATCGGATACGGCCACTGCTTTTTATATCGGCTCTATATAACCCGTTGGAATTCGAACGTCGTTAGGACGTGTATATTCGGCCATGCTACTCGTGCTGTTCATCCATGTATATAGCCCTATAGTTTAAACAACGATCCTCGTTAACGGCCAAGTACAGGATACAAAGTGGATTAAAATGATCGTATCGGATGGGAAAAGTGTTCGAGTGGTAACGGAATTTAATTGCTTTTCGTTAGAAATTATTTGGGAATTTGATTCGTTTGTTTACACTTTTGCTTTGCTCTCGTTCACATTTTTTTTTTTTTTTCGATACGCTTTCGTCCCCCGAAAAAATATCGTATATAGTATATATACTAGATAGAAAAAAAGGAGTGTTTTATTTTCGAAAAAAAAAAAAAAAAAGAAGAAGAAAAACAATCGTACACTCGATATCGTTGAACGTAATAAGAACAAAGGTATTCGTTCGAGAGAGATCGGCTCGTCTCTCGAAGGCATAATACGACTCGCCACCGGCCAGTTAGTCCCAGGGACGTTATTGTTAGCTGACGTTTTCATCTCTTGCCCGACAATGGAGAGGACCGCGTGGAACAATTAATCGTGGGCGAAAAGAAAATCCAGTCCCGTAACTCGCTGTTGCGCCGTTTTGTCCGCCGATGTTCATATCGACGTTTTTGACGTGGACGTACCCCATTG
Source organism: Apis dorsata (assembly GCF_000469605.1). Lineage (NCBI taxonomy): Eukaryota > Metazoa > Arthropoda > Insecta > Hymenoptera > Apidae > Apis > Apis dorsata. Next base: position 145,350 of record NW_006263836.1, on the reverse strand, counting down.
TCCGCGCTCCAGTATTTATCATGGTGATCGCGGTGTAAAAGTAAATTATACACCGTCGTTTCACCATCGTCATCGCGAACCCACCCATCCATCCATCCAATTTTCTTCTCCCTCCTTGCTTTCTCGAAATCCCCTTCTTCCCACCCCTTCCTCCCCCCAAGTGAAACGGTTGCGCGACGTTACGCCTTTTTATCGATGAAATCGCGCCACTCCAGAGTCAATAAACTCTGGTAATTCGTCGCGAATTTATTATTCGTCACGGCCGTCTGTTTAAAGCTCCAAAGCCAGTTAATATAAACGAGAGGGAAGGGGGGAGGAGGTCCAGGGGGTGAAAACGTGAACGCGCTCGTGTATTCGAGGCTGAAAGCTAAAAACCATGACAAAAATTGTTACGAGGCCCTTGTTGCTGCTCTCTCGGTGCAGAGCTAGTCGGTCGGTGCCTGTATGCGTGTGCGTGCGCGCGAGAGCGATAATACGTGCACGTGCGTGGCTCGTTCGTCTTCCGCGTTTCGCCAGGGAACGGCGAAATTTTGCCGAATTTAACAACGTTGAAAACCGTTGCTCGCCGATGATAACGCGATTAAGGGACCGTCGCGCGGAAAATAACGTTTGTTCCAGCGGAAACAGCGTAACGGCCGCTCAATTAGAGGGAGATCGATACAGTCGAGCGATACAGTTGGCCACAACAGCTCGCCACCGTTCGATTCTTCCTTCCTCGAGGAAGTCGAATTTTCCATCCAAATCGTTCCCCAAAAAATTTCAAACGACCCCCTTTCTCTCTCTCTTCCTCTTTTTGAGCGAAAAGGCTGAGGGATAATTAGTTGGGTCGAGGAGATGCTCAAGCCGCGAGATCATCCTCGATTAATGAAAAAGTGAAATTACGATTCGTCGATATAGCCCTCTTCGCGTTACATAAGCATCCCAGGCTTCGTCACTCTCTCTCTCTCTCTCTCTCTGTCTCTCTGGGGGCATTGTGCGCATCCCCTATCCAATCTTCATTCTTTCGAGTGTCTATGCAGCGCGGTCTCACGTGTGACTGCGTACTCGTACGTTGGCCTGGCGTGATTCGAGGCGCGGAAATTAAAGCGCGATAGATGGGTAGAGAGCGCGCGGTTCGGTGGCGATGGTGGTGGCGGTGGTGGTACGGAGTGCCGGTATGCCGGAGTTGGTGGCCAGAAAACAGAGAGACTGCGGAGGGTGCGAGCGAAACGGAATTAGAGAAGAGGGGAAGGGGAACGCAGGCGTTAAATATGCATGCC